>NW_016169684.1:0-2883 GCF_001687245.7 Rhagoletis zephyria
CAATTCTTTATCAGGAAATACGCTTATGATAAAATTTTGGAAAACGGGCCGCCCACTTATGATCACATTTATGTACATCGGTAACCGTTCTAGCAATTTGTACCAAACTCGGTATGATTATTGTGCTTGCCACATAAAAGCAAACCGTTGAAAATTATTGAAATCGGACTAAAATTACGACCGCTTTTCATATAACGGTAAATTTCAGAAATGCTTGAAATTTTAATATTTAGAAATTTAAGGATGCTAGTTTACTTAATATTTATACACCCGCTTATCCTGTAGCGGTAGCTTTCGGAAAGGTGGAAAACATATATTTAATACTTGCGCCGGGTATTTAATGTTCGGCTCCGCCCGAAACTTAGACTTTCTTACTTGTTGTTTTTAATTTGAAGACACCAAATCTGTAAATATTACCAAAAAGGGGCAAAGTTTATAGCAATCGTAAGTTTTGTAAGAAACTTTACAAAAATCAAAACAAAATCTTGTCACAATGACAACCACAAGCGAGAGAGCATATGTTTCCCAACAATATAGTGAATAATAAAAATCGGGTGGGATTAGAAGAGTATAGAGCTTTTTTGACACAAAAATATCTTTCCCACTATGTGCCAGTGGATAATACGCTCAAATAACACACGAGAAAAGGAAAATAAAATCGTTGTCTCAGGTCAAGTTCTTAATGTTTCTTTAGTTTACATGATCTTAAGAGACTGCAGTGTAGATTTCAACCACCACATAGTTCATGAAACTTTATTTCTGGTTTTGTCTTCGTTTGAAAGAAATTGTAGAAAAAACTAAGCAAAACGAAGAAAATTTTAACATTTAAACAGGCAGGAAAAATTAATAAATTTTGCTTGCATATAAGGGAAACGGCAACGCTGGACACAGCTGCAAATTAGAAAATAAGAACAAGAATCTTAACGTCGCTTGAACGAAAATATTTGAATTTATAGAAAACGGAATAAGTTCGAACGTCGAGCAAAAACCATTGATTTTTATTAATTTGAATCGGCATCCCTAAAATACAATTTTTTATGCACACCAAGTCCATTAAATACTCAAATAAAAATTTGATGCTACTTTCTAGAAAAAACGCGACTTTTCTTGGGTTTTAGTGCTTTTTCAAATTCAAAACTTGGCAACACTGTTTGTCATTGTGCNGGCTTGCATTATGTCAAAAGGATGTGTTTGTTGTAATTCATTCTGTCATTTACTACCATTATGCCTAGGCGAATTCATGAAATCATTTCATGCGATTGAGTAGAAACTGAATGAAAGAACACAATTTCATGATTACAATTAACGCGAAATAGAGTTTATGCACTTAGTTTTTACTCAGATCGATGAAATGATTTCGTGAATTGGACTACGCATACATGTGATACTTATGGTTTTAATTTATAAGGTAACTTTATGTTTATATACTCTTGCTACCACATGAATATATGAATTCATGATAAGAATGTGTGAATTCGCCTTGGAAGATAGAAAGCGAGTAAGAATAAGGGCCGGTTGTTCAATGTCTGGTTATCACTACTTGCCGGTTAAACATCATTATCGACGATTTCGTCATCATGCATATAACATATGATCGATAAAGCAGTCATTGTATCTAACCGGAGCTTCTACCTCCGATTTTTGCTAATCAGACATTGAACAACCGGCCCTAAATGCCGAACGAAGGAGTTTGTCTTCTTTCAACTTAAATAAATGCATTTTGCAAACAAAAGTGCGTACGTTTCTTAGTGCCTTGGTAATGGCGAATTCGTAAGGATCTATTGATTGCATTATAAACATTTTCATATATTTGTTAAACATACAATTATGTACTTCCATTACAACCGGTCCTATGAATGTTAGAAGCGCGAATTCATATAAGGTGGTGTTACCGGAAAATGAATAAATAAATTATATGTATATCAGAAAATTAATAAGATGAAATGAAATTATTGTTTGATTTCTAACCAAGCCTATGTACANATGGCGAATTCGTAAGGATCTATTGATTGCATTATAAACATTTTCATATATTTGTTAAACATACAATTATGTACTTCCATTACAACCGGTCCTATGAATGTTAGAAGCGCGAATTCATATAAGGTGGTGTTACCGGAAAATGAATAAATAAATTATATGTATATCAGAAAATTAATAAGATGAAATGAAATTATTGTTTGATTTCTAACCAAGCCTATCTACATATGTAACTGAATCGCCCAATGGTTTGCCGAACCGTAAACATACATATGTTTACACATCCAATTTCGTGAGTAGGTACCTGGTACTCATACCTTTTTTAAGAAGCTTCACTTCTATCATGTGTACGGTGTTACACATGCATTTTTTTATACCCGAGCGCACTTGTGCACAAGGGTATTATAACTTTGTTCACATAACGGTTGTTTGTAACAGGCAAAACGAATCGAGATAGATATAGACAAATGTATACATAAATGATCAGAATGAAAAGAGAAATCGATTAAGCGGTGACTGTCTGTCCGTCCGTCTGTCCGTCCGTCCGTCCGTCCGTGTGTGCACACGATAACTCGAGTAAAAATTGAGATATCTTAACGAAACTTGGTACGTGAACTTCTTTTGGGCGTAGGACGGATGGTATTGAAAATGGGCGAAATCGGACAATAACCACGCCTACCTCCCATATAACGGTAATTTTCAGAAAAACGAAAACTGCGATATTTTAGTAACTACTGAAGATAATTCACTCAAAATTGACATTTAGAATAACATTTAGACGAGAAATAAGAATATTAAAAATTTTTTGAAAATGGGCGTAGCCACGCCCACTTATGGTTACATGTGTATATCTTGGTAACCGCTGCACCAATTTCTTCCAAACTTGGCACAGTTGTTGGCCTT
>NW_016169684.1:2989-7361 GCF_001687245.7 Rhagoletis zephyria
GAGAAATACGAAATCCTCGATAAATCAGTAAATATTAAAGCTAATTTATTCCAAATTGACGGTCGCAACAATTCTTTATCAGGAAATACGCTTATGATAAAATTTTGGAAAATGGGCGTGGCACCGCCCACTTATGATCACATTTATGTATTATCGGTAACAGTTCTAGCAATTTGTACCAAACTCGGTATGATTATTGTGCTTGCCACATAAAAGCAAACCGTTGAAAATTATTGAAATCGGACTAAAATTACGGCCGCTTTTCATATAACGGTAAATTTCAGAAATGCTTGAAATTTCAATATTTCGAAATTTAAGGATGCTAGTTTACTTAATATTTATACACCCGCTTATCATGTAGCGGTAGCTTTCGGAAAGGTGGAAAACATATATTTAATACTTGCGCCGGGTTTAATTTAATTTAAGCTTTAAGTTATTCACCTTTTTACAGGGATAATTCGGAATTCAATTTAACAACTAATATAGCTGCCAAGTTCTGCTCCGACAAATTGTATCGTAAATCGCTAAGGATAAGCTTAAGTGCTGAGGACGCGGGTTCTACACTGACTTGTGTCGCTGGCACTTGATGTATAATACATGCCAGATCTCTTAGTCGGGGATATATAAATTTTTTACTCTCCCAGTAATCCATAAGGTCCGTAGCAACATCAATGCGCTTCTCCTTATATGTGTCTATTTCCATAAATGCTTTTCGAACGTAATTTTCGGAGCATACCTCTTCATCGTCGGACGAAGCATCAGGTAGCTCCATATCCAAAAGTCCAATTAGTAATTTTGACGAGCTGCTTTGATTTGTTCCTTCATCAAATTGGAATGGCTCAGTGTTAGATGCCCTTGGTGATGGTGTTGGAGTTACAGACATCTATTGTATATAAACAAAATAAAAAATAAGAACCACGCTGTGTATGGCACAACGATATACACGAGGTAACCGATACGGAAACCATTAAAAAATATCAAAATATTTTAATTTACAGGCAACACGAAAAATTAATTTCAGTGAGCAACAATGCTACACAATAAGCAATATGCTTCGTTGCCACAACTGCCCTGTAGTCAAATATACTAGTTGTAAACTACCTCACAACTAGTACGAACCGCATGCCCAACTAGTCAACCAACTATCTTTTTTCCACGCAATCAACTGGTATTTTTAACATGGGGATGTCCTACAAGATGGCAATTGTCAGATTTCGGTCAGAAATATACCAGTGTCATACTAGTTCAAAACAGACAGAAAAATACTAGTCCAATTATGAACCAAAACCGCTACTTTGGAAGTCAAAAAATTAAATGAATTCATGAATATACAATGAAAGACTTTTGATTGAGTACACTTTAAAATATTACACTTTTTTATTTAGCGGCCTTAGATTTGCCAATTATTAATGTACAATTTTTTGAGTGTTAATTAAAAGGAAAAATAAATACATAAATATTTCAAACATTCAAACATAAAT
Organism: Rhagoletis zephyria; assembly: GCF_001687245.7. NCBI lineage: Eukaryota > Metazoa > Arthropoda > Insecta > Diptera > Tephritidae > Rhagoletis > Rhagoletis zephyria. Next base: position 4,471 of record NW_016169684.1, read on the forward strand.
TTAAAGGCATTTTCCATTAAATGATATTAAAAGTAAAAGCTTTCTGGCACAATAAATACTATATTTTTATCTTTTTTCAATAATATGGAAAAGAAAACATTTTAGTTAAAACTAAAACGAATACTTTATTTCGTTTTGAGTGATATTTTAGTTCAAAAAAAAGTTTTCATTAAAATAAATTAAATTCATTAACTTTGCACATTTCAGTCATTTCGTTTTACAATTTTTTTAAAGTAATAATTAATGTTTAAAATTTGAGATTTGGATAAGAATAAAATAAATAAATAATTAAAGCAGTTAATAAATATTCCTAATTTTTGTCTATACCTTGGCTTGTTGATTGATAATTAAAGTTAATCAAATAATTATATTAATTTTTAATTAAAAAGAGTCAAAAATAATTGAAAATTATCAAAAATAACAAAATAATGATGTAATTAAAATTAACGAACTAATTAAAAAAATGCATTTGTAACACCGTACACATGATAGAAGTGAAACTTCTTAAAAAAGGTTTGAGTACCAGGTACCTACTCACGAAATTGGATGTGTAAACATATGTATGTTTACGGTTCGGCAAACCATTGGGCGATTCAGTTACATACATAGGCTTGGTTAGAAATCAAACAATAATTTCATTTCATCTTATTAATTTTCTGATATACATATAATTTATTTATTCATTTTCCGGTAACACCACCTTATATGAATTCGCGCTTCTAACATTCATAGGACCGGTTGTAATGGAAGTACATAATTGTATGTTTAACAAATATATGAAAATGTTTATAATGCAATCAATAGATCCTTACGAATTCGCCATTACCAAGGCACTAAGAAACGTACGCACTTTTGTTTGCAAAATGCATTTATTTAAGTTGAAAGAAGACAAATTCCTTCGTTCGGCATTTAGGGCCGGTTGTTCAATGTCTGATTAGCAAAAATCGGAGGTAGAAGCTCCGGTTAGATACAATGACTGCTTTATCGATCATATGTTATATGCATGATGACGAAATCGTCGACAATGATGTTTAACCGGCAAGTAGTGATAACCAGACATTGAACAACCGGCCCTTATTCTTACTCGCTTTCTATCTTCCAAGGCGAATTCATACATTCTTATCATGAATTCATATATTCATGTGGTAGCAAGAGTATATAAACATAAAGTTACCTTATAAATTAAAACCATAAGTATCACATGTATGCGTAGTCCAATTCACGAAATCATTTCATCGATCTGAGTAAAAACTAAGTGCATAAACTCTATTTCGCGTTAATTGTAATCATGAAATTGTGTTCATTCATTCAGTTTCTACTCAATCGCATGAAATGATTTCATGAATTCGGCTAGGCATAATGGTAGTAAATGACAGAATGAATTACAACAAACACATCCTTTTGACATAATGCAAGCCAAAAACCTTGGTTCAAATCAATCTGCAATCAAGTTGGACGTTTTGCCCACAAGCATTGCAATTTTGCGAGCAGTCTCATTGTAAAATCTAATTTTTACAATTTCATAGTTTCGGCTTGCATTTATAAAATTCAACGAAAGCACGTACCTATTTCGGCTGAGTTATCCATTTTCGGTTATTTAGTGTACAAAATAAACGCAAATTAAATGAGTTTGTACAACATGGCCATTAATGTAGCGATAAGTTGTACAACTTGCCATAAAATCCAAATTTTTTGATCTTTCATACAACCAAGACATAAATGCATTCAACAGGCCCACAAACGGTACAATCTAGAGTAAAATAACACCAAGTTAAACCAACGATCGTTACGTTTATGGCTTTCTTTTAGAAACATCGGGCGAAAATTGCAACTGCTCCTGTAACACTACCTTATATAAGTTGGCCTTGCTATCATTCTCACGTATGTTCATCAGAGTATACCAACGAAGGACGAGTTAATACAAGGAGATAGCGAGAGCACAAAACTACTCTAAAAAATTACACGCACAATGACAAACAGTGTTGCCAAGTTTTGAATTTGAAAAAGCACTAAAACCCAAGAAAAGTCGCGTTTTTTCTAGAAAGTAGCATCAAATTTTTATTTGAGTATTTAATGGACTTGGTGTGCATAAAAAATTGTATTTTAGGGATGCCGATTCAAATTAATAAAAATCAATGTTTTTTGCTCGACGTTCGAACTTATTCCGTTTTCTATAAATTCAAATATTTTCGTTCAAGCGACGTTAAGATTCTTGTTCTTATTTTCTAATTTGCAGCTGTGTCCAGCGTTGCCGTTTCCCTTATATGCAAGCAAAATTTATTAATTTTTCCTGCCTGTTTAAATGTTAAAATTTTCTTCGTTTTGCTTAGTTTTTTCTACAATTTCTTTCAAACGAAGACAAAACCAGAAATAAAGTTTCATGAACTATGTGGTGGTTGAAATCTACACTGCAGTCTCTTAAGATCATGTAAACTAAAGAAACATAAAGAACTTGTCTTTCCGACCGCTTAACACCTGAGACAACGATTTTATTTTCCTTTTCTCGTGTGTTATTTGAGCGTATTATCCACTGGCACATAGTGGGAAAGATATTTTTGTGTCAAAAAAGATCTATACACTTCTAATCCCACCCGATTTTTATTATTCACTATATTGTTGGGAAACATATGCTCTCTCGCTTATGGTTGTCATTGTGACAAGATTTTGTTTTGATTTTTGTAAAGTTTCTTACAAAACTTACGATTGCTATAAACTTTGCCCCTTTTTGTTAATATTTACAGATTTGGTGTCTTCAAATTAAAAACAACGTAAGAAAGTCTTAAGTTTCGGGCGGAGCCGAACATTAAATACCCGGCGCAAGTATTAAATATATGTTTTCCACCTTTCCGAAAGCTACCGCTACATGATAAGCGGGTGTATAAATATTAAGT
>NW_016169684.1:7386-11689 GCF_001687245.7 Rhagoletis zephyria
CTTTGACACCATGTCTGAAATCCCACGTGATCTGTCAAATACTAATGCATGAAAATCCTAACCTCAAAAAAATCACCCGTTATAAGAAGCATAATTTATGAGTCGATTACGGATGGCAACCGAACTTCAATTTGGTGGCTAGTGGCTGAAATGGTATTACAGACGGAAATTGGCTACTGAAAGCTGGCAACTGAGTTGCTATATTGGCAACTGCATTATTGCGGTTGCCGCGGAAATTTTGATTGATATAATTTATTTCTTTTTCAACTGTTTCTTCAGCTCAATTACACTCAAGTCTCAGTTGCTGGTTCTTCAAACTTAACTATAGTTGCTGTTGATAATAAACGTTTTCATTTAATTGGCGTTGCCCATCGGCAACCCAACTGAGGTTGCGTTGCCATCTATAATCGACCCATTAATTAATATGCCAAATGCCTTATTTTATCTCTATTCAGTGGTTTGATTGTATAATCTTCTAAATGAATTATTTAAATGCATGCAAACAACAAGTAAGAAAGTCTTAAGTTTCGGGCGGAGCCGAACATTAAATACCCGGCGCAAGTATTAAATATATGTTTTCCACCTTTCCGAAAGCTACCGCTACATGATAAGCGGGTGTATAAATATTAAGTAAACTAGCATCCTTAAATTTCGAAATATTGAAATTTCAAGCATTTCTGAAATTTACCGTTATATGAAAAGCGGTCGTAATTTTAGTCCGATTTCAATCATTTTCAACGGTTTGCTTTTATGTGGCAAGCACAATAATCATACCGAGTTTGGTACAAATTGGTAGAACAGTTACCGATATACATATATGTGATCATAAGTGTGCGGTGCCACGCCCATTTTCCAAAATTTTATCATAAGCGTATTTCCTGATAAAGAATTGTTGCAACTGTCAATTTTGAATAAATTAGCTTTAATATTTACTGATTTATCGAGGATTTCGTATTTCTCGAAATTACCGTTATATGGGATGTGGGCGTGGTTATTGTCCGATTTTAAAAATTTTCGGCCATTTGGTATGCTGTACCAGGGTCAACAACTGTGCCAAGTTTGGAAGAAATTGGTGCAGCGGTTTCCAAAATATACACATTTAACTATAAGTGGGCGTGGCTACGCCCATTTTTCAAAAATGTTTAAAATTCTTATTTCTCGTCTAAAAGTTATTCTAAATGTAAATTTTGAGTGAATTATCTTCAGTAGTTACTAAAATATCGCAGTTTTCGTATTTCTGAAAATTACCGTTATATGGGAGGTAGGCGTGGTTATTGTCCGATTTCGCCCAGAAGTGCATGTACGAAGTTTCGTTAAGATATCTCAATTTTTACTCGAGTTATCGTGTGCACAGACGGACGGACGGACGGACGGACAGACAGTCACCGCTTAATCGATTTCTCTTTTCATTCTGATCATTTATGTATACATTTGTCTATATCTATCTCGATTCGTTTTGCCTGTTACAAACAACCGTTATGTGAACAAAGTTATAATACCCTTGTGCACAAGTGCGCTCGGGTATAAAAACACCAAAAAACGCACCAAGCACTAAACTCTAAAATTTTCGCGTTTTGAATAAAGAAAAACACTAAATTTAGTGCGAAAAGCACCAAGTTGGCAACAGTGATGACAAACTTGAACAAATGTACAACAAACACGTAATTTTTGACAATCAGTACAGTTCGCATTTATATCAACAATCAGCTTATTAGATTTGTTTTCGTTTGTACTACATATGTGCATATATACATGTACACAAACATATGTACATACACAAACATATGTACATACGGAGAAATATACAGTAGAGGAAATTCCTATAAACTCAATTAATTCAAGAGATTACATGGGAGTTTTAAACTCTTATTTGAAATTAGTTGTATTCTTTAGCATTTTTAACGGTAATACAAACTTATTGTATAAACAACTTAATTTTCATTGTACAAAAACTTAATTTTTCCATAAATAGCGGTTAATATATGTGGAAATTCACATAAATTCAATGAAAAAGTTAAACTAAAAACTTATAATTAATAATAGTTCAGTATTTAGTGGGACCGCCGTGATTATAAATAACTTAAAATATTCGAATTGTCATTGACTCGATTAATTTTTTGGTCTCGTTTTCAGATATGGCCTCCCACGCTTCTTTGATTGCAATTTTGAGGTCTTTTAGATTGCTAAATTGTCTTCCTTGTGCGTAAACTCGCCGGGCAAGGCTTCCCCATAAATTTTCTATGGGGTTTAGATCCGGACTTCGAGCTGGCCAATCCAGGGTTTGAATATTTCTTTCCAAAAAGAATTGCTTCACCTTGCGCGATGTGTGTATTGCGGCATTATCTTGCTGAAAAATAAAGTCTTCGCCACACAACTCTTCTGCTCGTTCGATCATTCCAATCTCCAAGAGCTCTACATATTCTTCCGAATTTATTTTGGTAGGAACGCAGGCTATTTCGGTCTTACCTGGCGCCGAAAATCCTGCCCAAACCATAACGCTGCCACCGCTAGAAGCACGACTAAATCTTATTTCATTTTCGAAGCGTTTATCGTGCCAATAAAATTGAAATCCATCTGAACCGTCTAAATTGAACTTTTTTTCGTCACTAAAAAGCACCTTTGTCCACTCATTTTGCCACGATTGATGCTTCTGCGCAAACTATAGTCTGGCTTCCTTATGCATTTGAGTAAGTGGGGGTTTTTTGGTTCTTTTTTTGAAAACTAAGTTTTCATTTTGGTTCAAAATTTGACGAACACGTCGGCTGGTGACGGGAAGCTGCAATTTCGATACGATTTGACTAGAGAATAGTTTGTTTTTGGAAGCTTCGGGTATTATTTGATTTCTTTGTCGCGGCGTTAGCTTCTTATTATGGTCAAACCTCGCGTTTTTGCCATAATTATCACGAAGTTTCAGAAAATTGCAAACCAAAGTTTGAGACCGATTAATTTTTTCAGCAATCTTTCAGGTCGAAAGTCCTGTATCTTTGTAGGCAAGGATTGATGCCTTCTCTGCAGGCGTCAATAATTTTCCTCGAGACATTCCTATAGTCTAAATATTTTATTGTTATTAATTTTATTTTAAATATGATCTTACTATTTTCAAGCCAATTTTAAATTTAATTATATTTACTTTACGCAAATTTCGACAGAAATGTGGTCGTATTTTTCCGAACTTCCACCGTGCACGTGTTAAAATGTACTTACGCTTAGTTGAAAAGACTATAAGCGCAATTACAATAACAAAATCGCGAAAATAATATAACGGCACTCTTCGGTATAGTTCCCAGCTACACTGACGTACAGATTTCTATGGAAAAGTAACTGCGTTCTTTTCTGGATAGTTTTTTTCAACATACTCGAGAAGAGTTTATAGGAATTTCCTCTACTGTATATACAACCATTCAAACATATGTACATACATGAAAACATTGCTGCCCATAAGTACATATGTATGTCCATCAGCTCATCAACGAAGCCCGTTTGCTTCATCATAAACAGGGAACGGACTTTTAGGACCTAAAATCCTATAAAAAAAGGCAAAATAAAATAACGAAATAGGCTGGAAAAGGCCAAATAAAATAGCGAAAAAGGCAGGAAAAGGCACTAGGTTTTGCAAAAAAGGCAAAAAAGGCAAAACAAAATAGCGAAAAAGGCAGGAAAAGGCACTAGGTATTGCAAAAAAAGCAAAATAAGGCACTAAAAAAATATAGAAAATACAAAGAACAATCAAAAAATACATTTATTTTAGAAATGTTTATATTACAAGTAAAAAGAGAAAAACTATGAACTAGTTTCATTATATGAATAATTTGTACTTTGAATCTTTGACTATTTTATCCTTTCGAGTTTCTAACTCATAAAACTTTAATCTGTATAGTTGTAGTAACATTGAACCACAAGATNCCCGGCAGTTCTGGGTGTCCTACGACCCACTCAAAACCAAAGCTCTCTTAGGAATGAGCAAAACAAATGCCTACAAACTTACTGCAGTGTGCACAGGGCACTGGCCCGTTGGGGTACATGCCGAAAGGATAGGACTGCCCTTCAATAGGTTCTGTCGCAGCTGCGATGACCCGGGCTCAAAAGAGACAGTCGAACACTTGCTGTGCGAGTGTCCAGCCCTCGCAAGGATGAGGCTAAATACACTCGGCAAACCATTCCTGCAGAATATTTCAGAGTGCAGCTGCCTCTCTCTGTATGACGTACTCAAATTTATTAAAGCCTCCAAATGGCTGTAGGTTGCACGAGTTGTGGAATCAAAATGGCAAACTTGCTAATTGCTTGTCACCTGAGTGACAATCCA
>NW_016169684.1:11714-17004 GCF_001687245.7 Rhagoletis zephyria
TTTTGAAACGGTTTGATTTGTCGCCACCTATAACGACACTTACGAAAAGTTAAGTTTTGACCAACCGCTACCAAGCAATATATGTATAAATGATGCAAGCGTGCTTCGCGTAAATATCATCCATACAAACATATGTACATATGTACAAATGGATGTATTTACGCGAAGCACGCTTGCATCATTTATACATATATTGCTTGGTAGCGGCAGAGCTGAAATGCGCAATGAGTTCGTTCATACATCCATATATATGTATACATACCCAGTAGCGAAAATGGTCACCAGTGACATCGTCACTAATGAGGATTTAGTGACATCGTCGCACTTGCTGTGAATCCTAAACGGCATATAGCTGACAATTACCGAATTTTATCATTCGAAGGCCAGGCAGAGGTGGAACTTCACAGGATCCTACAGAATTGCCCGGCAGTTCTGGGTGTCCTACGACCCACTCAAAACCAAAGCTCTCTTAGGAATGAGCAAAACAAATGCCTACAAACTTACTGCAGTGTGCACAGGGCACTGGCCCGTTGGGGTACATGCCGAAAGGATAGGACTGCCCTTCAATGGTTCTGTCGCAGCTGCGATGACCCGGGCTCAAAAGAGACAGTCGAACACTTGCTGTGCGAGTGTCCAGCCCTCGCAAGGATGAGGCTAAATACACTCGGCAAACCATTCCTGCAGAATATTTCAGAGTGCAGCTGCCTCTCTCTGTATGACGTACTGAAATTTATTAAAGCCGCCAAATGGCTGTAGGTTGCACGAGTTGTGGAATCAAAATGGCAAACTTGCTAATTGCTTGTCACCTGAGTGACAATCCACTTAAACCAACCAGCCAACCATAACTGACAATGACACTGGTGACAATGTCATGCAGGTGTACTCCTATATTTATAAGACAATGTCTTGCAGCGGTCACTTATAAAAAGTCCATTGTAAGACACTGTGGCTTGAATGTCATTAATGACATGACCAAGTCAACGACGAAATTACCATCTATATGAAAAAGGCATGAAGGACGTCCATACAAACGGAGCCCAAAGTCATTTAAGACGTAAATTTTCCGTACAAGACTCTTAAGTGACTAATACATGACATTCGCTACGGGGTACATACGTGCATTCAAACATACATATATAGATATTTAGGCACTCGTACCCGTCATGCGTCGCTTTATTTCTTTTTTCCCCTTTCCTATACTACCTATATCTTCCTTCTCACTCATGTAACGGTTTTCAGTTTTAAAAATTTCACTGTCCATTTTTGCGATACCGCCGCCTAAGAAGTTTCACTTCAAAAATTTTGTTTAAGTAATTATTAATCATTAAAAAGGTGCTAAAATCGGTATTTAACCATTAAACGGTTATTCAAAAAAACATGCTTTAATTAATAATCATTATGAATATTAATCATTATTTAACAAGTATGGTATAATTACGACTACGTACTCGCTGTAATGGTTTACAATATACCCAAGTAAAAGTTATAATATTTTGTGTACTCTATTGTATTCAACTGTCGAAGTAAAATAAAACAGGACATGAATACATAAATCGTTTTGTACTTGGTACAAGTCTGGTCATTTACGAACTAGTTCGGTTTCAGTCAGGAGATTCTAGTTGCAAACTAGTATTTTTCCTGACCAGTTTGGCGCTTCACTGCAGGGTAGGGCTGCTAGCCGTCTATAATATATAGTATTGTACTATTTTTTCGGACTGCGTTCTGTATACTGTTTGAAAAAAGAACAGTATGCAAAAATACTATATTCCTTTAATTATAAATATTAATATATTTCAGTAATTTGCTAAAAAAAATTTATATTAAAATGGATGAGCTTTACCCTGAAGTAAAAATATTGAAAGAAATATTCTTTAAAATAAAAGGTCATCCCGAGTTTATTAATAGAACCACAGATCAAAAATTGCAACACTTTAAAAATACTTAGAATGAATTGCGAAATTTACTTAAAATTATTTCGTTCCTGCTCTCGATTCCTGCAACTTCGGCATTCACATAAAGAGTTTTTTCTTTTATGAATGTCAAATGGCGAGATGAGAGAAACAAAGCTACTACCTCATTGATAAAAATGAACTTTTGATTTATATTAATTTAAATATTGATTGCGTTAAAGCTATGATACTTTCAAAGAAATATAAAGAGGAAATGCATAAGAAAGAAAAAAGTTGTACACTTAAAAAGCGTTTTAATATATTTTTTTTAAATATAATACTATATTTATTTGAAGTGTACTATATTCTTTCAGATTTTTTTGAAAAAGTACTATACATTTCTTAGAAAATGTTGGCAACCCTAGCCGCAACGGTTGCCTCGTATACATATATGCAGCATTTAAATAGTTAGTACCTGTTCAACATTATGGATTTGAAGTATAATGTTTTTCAAATATTTTTTGCCCGTTCAATTTTTTCTCTTGACAAAACACGTCTGAACCTGGGGTCCAGGAACAAGGCCGAATACATAGTATCATTTTCCATTAAAGTTGATTGCCTTAACTTAATACGGTCGACAAGAATTGTACTGCTTTCACTCTGTTCCGACTGCAACTCAAGCAACATCTGCAACCATGCTTTATAAAAGTCACCTAATAGCAGTTGATTACTTTGCAAACGTAGGGTCAAGATGTGCACTGGAGCAAGAACAATGGCTTCTATTCGATTCCATTCCTCAGTTTTCAATTGCCTGATTAAGGTTTCATGGTCTAGACAGAACTCCTTCAATTGAATAACACCGTTAAGCATTATAAATGTCGAGCTCCATCGTGTTGGAACGTCCAATTGAGGGGTCGGTAGTCCTTGGTTTTCAATTGTGTAGTTATAAGTTTAAAAACAGTAAACAAGTATTCGTACTAATATAAATGAGGAAACCAAATTTATTTTTGGATTGATAATATCTATCGTAATGAAGGAGACCTCAACAGCCTAGCTAATTCGCGAGTTTTTCAATTAAGTTTTGATTTTGGTCAGCTAAAAAGTCCTTTACTGCCAGCTGAAGTGTGTGGGAAGCACATTTTATTGATGCTCCGGTTTCGTACACGATTCCATCCGTAATACTTAGTGCATAATGGCATGTACTTTCGTTGTCTTCGCTTTCTTCTCTATTTTGCGACAATAATTTCACACACTTTACCAGATTTCTACCGTTGTGTGTAGTCATTGACTATATTTGTTTAATGTTTATTTCGAAATCTACAATGTTATTTCCAACTGCAAATTTTGTGCAATATGTTTTTTTTTTTAATTCAACCATAGCAAGTGTATATATTGCGATTTCCTTTTTTATAATTAATTGAGCATTTATACCTAATATTGACCGATCACTTCGCATGGCCCTGTACAGTTTTAGACAAAGCATTCTTCCTTTTAAATTATTTGATATGCATTGCTTCACTTTTACGAATTTTTCGTTAATAAAATTTATAACGTTTTTAGAACTTATTGCTTTCATTTCCAAAAATTTAATTAGTGAATTTGTTAAGGTTTTAAACGCGTTTGAATTAGAGATGGGCACGGGCCTAAATATTCAGGCCCGGCCCGGCACTAGTGCAATATCAACTTTCAAAAACAAGCACGAGCCCGCAGGTTAAGAATTTTAGTGGGGCCCGGCCCGCCACGACTGTACACGTCCCAGCCCTGAAATAAAGAGCCAACTTTTATTGTATGTATACATGTGTACATATTTTTAATTTTGTGTTTATGTATGTACATATATTTACGAATCAATTTTTTACATCAAAGATTTGTATAATATATTTTCTGGGAAGTAGAAAAAGTGGATAGTATTTTATGTACGGATATGTAAACAAAACTTCTAAGTATCTTATTTTTTCTATCGGTCTCCAGATATTTCTTTTTTGCTTTTCTCTTATCAAAAGAGTTTTAATATGTACTATTTTTTTTGTATAAAAACAAAAGCTTATCTAAATTTGTAGTATTAGCAACGGGCTTTTTCGTGCTTATTCGTGCTCCGCTGGGCCCTTGCCAAAAGCCCGGCCCGTGCCCATCTCTAGTTTGAACCAAAAAATTTCAGAGGTCGAGCTTCTTTGGTAATCATATCGATGCAAGCATCTACTACAGTGGTGTCCAACAGAACGTGGACCAAGGGCTACTGTGAAACCATCGCTATGATCCGCGGGCACCGCTAGCTTAACTTCAATCTTAACTGCGTTAACTCGTTTCACTCATCTTATATTCAATGTGTATATTCTACTAACTAATCTTTAAAAAATATTTATTTATTATTAAAGTTTATACAGTTAAGTAATAACAGTGCATAATATTTTAATGAAGAACATTCATTGCAAAACCTTCTTCGGAGATTGATTAATAAAATGGCGAAATTAGGCACTGAATCGATAGAAATGACGTAAATTATCCGTTTCTCGCCGTTTATTAATAATAATAATAATAGATTGGCGCGTACACATATGTTAGTGTTTGGCCGAGCCTCTCCTCCGACTTGTGGCGTGCTCCTTGATGTTGTCACACAAATCAGAGGGACCTACAGTTTTACGCCGACTCCGAACGGCGATTGTATTTTTTTTTTATGAGAAGCTGTTTTTCATGGCAGAAATACACTCGGAGGTTTGCCATTGCCATTGAAATATTTATTACTTTCCCTAAAAATAGTTTGCAAATCGCACGATTTGCAGCACATGCCCAGTAAACTTAATGTGATGGTTGACTCTTCTTATTTTCAGATAACTTCTTAAAATCTGGTTTATATTTCTCAGTTGTTCAGGCTAAAATCATGTTATTTTTAATTATATTAATTTTGTTCACATAACGGTTGTTTGTAGCAGCCAAAACGAATCGAGGTAGATATAGACAAATGTATACATAAATGCTCAGAATGAATAGAGAAATCGATTAAGCCATGTCTGTCTGTCCGTCCGTCTGTCCGTCCGTCCGTGTACACGATAACTCGAGCAAACATTGAGATATCTCAACTAAATTTGGTATATAGGTTTTCGTTAATCCAAGGTAGGTTGGTATTGAAAATGGGCGAAATCGGACTGTAACCACGCCCACTTCCCATATAACGGTAATTTCCAGAAATACGAAAACTGCGATATTTTAGGAACTACTGAAGATAATTCANAAAAATCGGACAATAACCACGCCCACATCCCATATAACGGTAATTTGCGGAAATACGAAAACTGTGATATTTTAGTAACTACTGAAGATTATTCACTTTAAATTGATATTTACAACAATTTTCAGATCAAAAATAAGAATATTATAAATTTTTGGAAAATGGGCTTAGCCAC
>NW_016169686.1:0-128 GCF_001687245.7 Rhagoletis zephyria
TTTTAGCAAAAGTCATTATAAACAATCTATGAAATGGAAAATGAAAAGCATGGGGCGCATGTAATACACTTGAATTGAAATGAAAAGTAATATATGTGTGTATGTATGTGGGTATATGAATAACGACC
>NW_016169686.1:198-7753 GCF_001687245.7 Rhagoletis zephyria
TTATAATGACTTTTGCTAAAATTTCAAAATCAAAAGTTATCAAAACAAATTCTATGGGACTGAGAAATATTATTTTCTACTTTTTAGTCCATTTATAAAAGCGTTGTATATTAAAAAGTTTTTTTTATATTATTTATTAGTTTTGTTTCCTTAATATTTCAAACTGTTTTGTGGCTGTTCGCACTTCGGCACCTCCATCAAGCATGTGGCAACCTCCACAGAAATATCTTCGACCGTAAGCCTTCTTAAACCTCTTTCTATTTACGGCCATATGGCAATATTTACTTTATCTTTTCAATTTACTTAAACTGCAATGTTTCAACAGGTGGCAACTCTTTAATTTTGTTCCTGCTTTATTTTAAGTTGGACCTCTAGCAATATTTTGGTGGAAAGTATGTTCAATTTCATGTTTTAGTTTTCTAGTGATGCGCGCACAAACATACAGACTGACAAAAATTCTAAAAATTGTTTATTTGGCTTCTATTGCTCTAATATAATGTATAGATATTAGCCTGTTACTATTTATTAAAGTATATGTATAGATACTAAATGGTTCAACTACATACATAAACTCTGTAGCATATAAATAAGCCCTTTTTGTGGTGTAAATACGCAAACATACTTAACCATCCTTGTAGTTACTTATTATAATAACGTACACACATATCTAGTGGGAGTATCAAGTTCCACTATTTAATGTGTCGTAAATTAATTAATGGCGCCGAGATTTTGCGAATGCGTGTCAGGTGCGTTTGTGTGGGAAAGAGTGCGCATAAAAATGAGTTATTATCGTTTGAAGTATTTATGTACAAATGTATGTATGTATATGCATACTGGAAAAATGTGGGTGCTGCTGCACGTTGTTGTTGTAATAATATGAGTATTATGGTAATAAAATTTTACAAGAATGACTGTGTATACAACCGAATAAAGCACTGGTAGTTTCCTTTCTGTTGAGAGTTTGTACAAATATTTCGCAGCCGATAATTAATGGCTTTATTTGTTGGAAGCAAAAGCAAAAAATGCTTGGGAGTACGGAAAGCACAGCATGCAGTCCGCCTGAAAATATAATACGAATTATTATTTTTTTTTTGTGGAAACGTACACGAATTTCTGTGTAATTCATACGAATGTAGGAGATTTCATTGAAAGCAAATCAATATGTATGCAGAATTTTGTATTTATTGTTTTATTTCGCACTTTATGCTCCACATTTCTCGAAACTTTTTCATGCTCTTGGTTTTTTATTTGTCTTTATAATTGAACAATTGGAATTGCCAGAAAGTAATAGGGACGAACTGGGGCATCAGATCCAACTGGCAAGTTGATAGGTATAATGTACGCATATATATGTATATGAAACTATTTCCAAATCCAATTTACATATATACTATGTTAATGCTTCCGCTTTTTGTAATATTGGAGTATGTATACTTATTTACCTTATTTACTTCAAAAAGCACATTTTTTATCTTTAAAGTACGGGCATATTAACATATATATTTACTTTTAGCTATGCGAGAAGCTTGGCTTTAGTTTTGTTTTGAAGAATCATAAATTTGAAAAAAAGATTGGGCAAATGAAAATAATATCTCGGTGACTTTTTGTAAAAAAAAAAATAAAATATAAAATTACAAAAATACCTTTGATTTGACCAAAAAAAAACTTTCCATTCGCTTTAATTTCACTACCTAAGATTGTCTTTTTTCAAGAACATTTTAATTATTTTTGCATAAGAATTTTTGCAGGATATCTTAACCCATTTTTCGACTTTTTATCTCCAAAAGGCCCATTCTGGTTGACGGTAATGGATTAAATTATTTTATGCAAACATTTGTTTCTGCAAAAGAAATTTTTATTTTTAACTTCACTAAGTACTGTTATCAAACTAATACCGAAAAGTTTCGAGACCACGAAAAATCCCGAAAAAATCCTGAAATTTTTAACATTAAGAATCTCGTAAAATCGTGAAAATACAAAAAAAAACTGGAATAAACTCCCGAAAAATAAATCACTAAGAATCCCGTAAGTACAGAAAAAATCTGGTACGTTACGAAACATCACGAATGAATCTATTAATTACCTTGGAAGAATGCCATAACTCAGGACAGAAAAAAAACGCAAAAATGGGTTTTCAAGTTTCACCATGTTTTTTTTCTGACATACAAAAAAATCTTTTTCGCTAACATTGCCTTCGTGAAATTGGCTACGTTGTATTCCAAGGCTATCATCCAGCACTTCCTGAGCTGATTAGATGCTAATCTTTCCAACAGAAGACTAAATAAGACTAATAAGTAAGTGGAGAGTTTCTCCCAATAGACATTGGCACATACCCCTCCATCCAACTGTGGAAGATCCGTAAATAAACTGATTCCGATGATTGTACTCCCTCCAATCTTTTCACAAAGGATTAAGAGTCGTGCAGGATTCAGTCAGACTCAGCGTCGCTATCCAAAAGCTGGATAGAGCTGGGCTTTTCAAAACTTCAGAAGGCTTGTAGTTAAAAATAAACACATAACCAAGAAATGAAAACGAATAAAAATAACGTCCCGATTTCAGTTTCGGTTTTGAAATAAAAATATGAAAAACAAGTTTGACAAAAGGGATTATTAATTAATATAAATGAATATATACCTTCCAAGGTCTGCTAATATTTGTTTGCGACATTAAATATCGTGGGTAATTTTAATTCGTATAAAGAAAAAACCAAGACGAATGCATGCAAGGTGGAAGCAGCAGCCTAAAAACAAAAAACTACACTAACAAACTATACGCATGGTGAAAAATCAGTACAACAGGTTTACAGCAAACCCATCATTTTAACAATCAGTACAACCGCAGCGAAAATCTAACTTCGCCGGAAACACCCCCTTATATGAATTCGCCTTGGAAAAAACCTCTGAATCACCCACACTTCGCTAAGCTTGACAAGCAATTTCTCTTTCAAAACGATTGGCAATTTTTCGTTAAATTTATACAGCTGATCGATCACATCTTTATGAAGTGAGCTTTTGGTTGCATAAAATTGTGTGCTTAATATAACATGAAAAAAAAAATAAATTAATTAAGGGCAACCCTTACGTGGAACAACTCATTATTGTGAGCAAATTGAGAGCAATTTTTTGAGCGTGAAAAAGCAAAGTATCGCTTGTTTTGTTATTATTTTCAAGAAAATTTACATCTACAGCAAAGTACTTTTTCAAGCAACAGCAATAATGAAAACTATTTCTTATGATTTTTCTTGAGAACTGCAGCCGGCCCATTTATTTGAAGCAAACGCAATTATTTATTACAATTCAATGTGCTAAAGTCAAAGCTTATTCCCTTTTTACAACAATAAGCTGGAAAAAGGATTTTCTTGAGAATTTTTGATAAAGATATAACATATATTATGTATGTACATGTCTGCTCTTGCGTACGCAAACGAAAATTTTACATTTTGACTCTTGTGTACTTACTATTTTGTATGGTCCATTACTTATTTACATTATTGAGCAACTTGCAAATTGAATTTCTTATCTAAGGGCACATCTCGATGAATACATTTAGTGTTGCGGTTTTATTAACAGAATATTAAAATTCAAGTGTGCTGCTGCGTATACGTAACATTTTCGAGAGGCAAATACGCAAGTACATACACACATTCGTATGCATACCTATGTACATATGTATGTAAGTATTTATATATGCACCTAGGTGATAAGAATGCAGACCATTTTATTTGCATTTTAATACTTTGTGGTTGTCTGCTGTGTATAGAAAACTATTCTGCTAAAATTTTTAGTATTGTAGCAAAGACTCGTGCGTGCTTCATATTCAAGATGCTTTGGAATTTTTATTTAAAGTAGGATAAATTAAAATTGTCGACCATAAATTATTTAAACGAAGCAAAATACAAATGTTATATGTAAGTAAAGTAACAGAAAATGTAAGATAAATTTTGCGGTTGTAAAAAAAAATATATTTACCATCCTTTTTGCTGAGTGTTGGCTAAAATAAGAGTCATGAAATATTTTTTACATATTTATATATCAACCAAGTATGCCGCTATGTAAATATATACACACAGATGTGTGTATATTAAACTCAACTTCTCAATATTTCATTCGAAACTCTTGGATACATAAAATTTATTAATCTGTTAGTGTAACAGCAAGGGCAACAAATAACAGCGGCAGTTTCCTCAATTTTTGATGCTTCAAGTTAATGAAATAATTATGAAATACCCGCCAAGAAATGCTGATTAAAATTGGTTGGAATGTGTGGGTAGTGTGCCATCAGAACTATTAACGAAAATGTGAATTAGAATAGGAAATGTACATAAAATATCTTAATAAATTATTAAGCATTAAGGCACTGCAGGTGGAAGCCATAGTCTAATGAGTTATAAGTACGTTTGTCCTGAAGCTCTATCAAGGAAGATATTTTGCTCCCAGTAGGTATGTAACATACAAGTACTCAAATGCATTTTGAAGAACAGAAGTAGTAGGAATTGAGCATCAAATAAAGGGAGAAAGTAATCATTTAAATTGTGCCACAGAGGCACATAAAAATAAATAGCTCGCTGTGAAGGTTTCGCGTCATGCAAAGGTGCAGGAAACATGTGTATGAAGAAAAATTTTTATAAAACAAAAATATTGTTCAGAAATTTAAAGTTTTTTAGCACTTAGCGCAGTGAAAAAATAATTTTTAATATTTTGTGGCAACCATTTTCAGCACCGAAAAACCGGCTCTAAAAATAACCCCAAAAAAATCTCAAAGAGTTGTCCCAAAAAGGCCAAAAAGAGGTCCCGTAAAATAAAAAAAAAAAAAAAAAAAGAATGGCATATTACTCAAGGATCTTAAAAGTTCACAAATGCGAAGTGGTGCTTTAGAGTTTTTGAAAATCATGAAAAAGTAACAGTAAACTCCCAAAAAACCACCCAGCTCATAGAAAACACCGAAAAATTCGCAAAAAATGTATGCCGTGGTAATCTCGAAAAACTCCCAGACAGTTTCAAAAATAGCACGAAAAACTTCCGAAGATGCGCAAAGAAAATCCAAAAAGTCCCTAAAAAAAATTCGAGGTAGCCCCGAAAAAATTCCTATAACTTGGCAAAAAACTTTCTTTCATACATCTAAAGTAAAAAAAAAAAAAAAAAATACCGAGGTAGCCAAGAAAAATTTTGGAAGTTTCAAAAAGTCTTGAGGAATACCAGAAAAGTGTATCAAAAACCTTCCAAGCGCTCGCAACAAAAACCTAAGATGTATGGAAAAGGTATACAAAAATCGCCATATCCCAAAACTACATATTAACATATTCATATTTTTTTAAACCTTGCTTTGAAAACTTTGAGCGCTTCGAGTGACCTCTCAAAATAATTTGATTGCAAAATAAAAAAAAAACAGGTGTAAATTTGTTTCTATATAGAACAATCCTAGGGCGTAAAAGCATTAAAATTCCGTCTTTCTGATTTTGGACCAACCTAATCTGCAGGCGAGCAAAAAGCACTTCAATCCCAAAAAAAAGGAAAAAAATAATAAAACAAAATAAAATCTGTACATATATATGCGCTACTGGTTGCGAAGTTATTTATTGCTGCAACTTGTAATTTAGATGCTTAAAAACGTGGCTTCCAATAATCGTGCGTACATTTGTCGGAGTATTTAATGTCTAAAATGTATATCTGCGCGCATGTATTTCTATGCCGATGCTCCATTTTGTGGTCTAATTTAAAAAGCAAGCAGCTTTATTGGTTACCGCATTGGTTGAACATCGTTAAGGTTTCACAGTGAAGCTCACTTTGTGCTTCCATAGCCGTACTTCCGCATACATACAAACGAATGTTTACATTACCTAAGCAGGTATGCATGCAAATTGTGGATTAACTTCTGCAGCCGCTGTTTGTATGTATCTTAAGTACTTAATAAACGTTTTTCCAAATACGTTTTAAGCATGGTCTGGCTCGATATTCCTTAAAAAAGAAAAAAACGTGAGAATCAAACTTTAATTGAGATTTTATTTTACAGTGCCATTGCAAAATCACTGACACTGGCCGGTTTTGCTTACGCGGCATTTTTAATTGGAAAATATAATCTCATTTCACAGCTTTCGATTTGAGGGAGAGATACTCAGCTATTTTTAGCTTTGCTTGCAGTTATTTGCCGAACATGACTGCATTAACGCTGGTGGGCAAAGCTATATTTTAAGACATGACTTTGTATAATTTGAAAAGTACATACATACAAATACATACTTCACTCATTTAATAAAAGACTATCATAAAAAAAAAGAAGATTTTTGAGAAAATGATACAAAATTACTCGTTATATCATTCTTCATGTTGTGAATACATTTCGTGGTAAAATCTTGTTTAATTTTCGGGTAAGAAGACAATACGCTTACTAGACGGTGTCAAATAAAAATAATTTTTTTTTTGGTCCCATATGAAAATTTCGTAATCGGTCACAAAAAATAATTGCGGCAACATTACAGGCCTTTATCTTAATTTTTCAGTTAACGTTAGCAAAAATAAAAGAACAAATTTTCAATGGAATAACTTTTTCCGCAAATTTTTTATAAACAATTAAATAAAATAAGTAAAAATTTCTTTAGCCCGTTAGTTTATAACATGATAAAATATCGTTGATTTTGGGCCCATATAAGGGTCCATTGCCATTTCTGCATCTCTTTAACATGTGACGCGCTTACATGGTGGCCCAGTTTCCGTTTCTGTTTCCTAATAGGAAGCATTTATACCTCGCCGTTTAGATAGTGTTCGGGCAACAGCAGCAGTGGTATTCTAATAACCGCTACCCAAAATTTTCGTCGCCAAAATTCTCGAAATTAAAAGCAGTGAAGCCTTAAAGTATATAATTTGGAAGAGTAAAAGAAGTAATGTGTAAACAGTACAGCGCGGATGTTTATGCAGAAAACGAAGCCTAAAATTATGTACCCCATAACTATGTATAAATAAAATGTATCCAAATTTTTTATACCCGAGCGCACTTGTGCACAAGGGTATATTAATTTTGTTCACATAACGGTTGTTTGTAACAGCCAAAACGAATCGAGATAGATATAGACAAATGTATACATAAATGATCAGGATGAAAAAAGAAATCGATTAAGCCATGTCTGTCTGTCCGTCCGTCTGTCCGTCTGTCCGTCTGTCCGTCTGTCCGTGTACACGATAACTCGAGCAAAAATTGAGATATCTCAACGAAATTTGGTATGTAGGTTTCCCTTAATCCAAGGTAGGTTGGTATTGAAAATGGGCGAAATCGGACTTTAACCACGCCCACTTCCCATATAACGGTAATTTCCAGAAATACGAAAACTGCGATATTTTAGTAACTACTGAAGATAATTCACTCAAAATTGATATTTACAATAATTTTTAGACGAAAAATAAGAATATTATAAATTTTTGGAAAATGGGCGTAGCCACGCCCACTTATGGTTACATGTGTATATCTTGGTAACCGCTGCACCAATTTCTTCCAAACTTGGCACAGTTGTTGGCTTTGATACAGCATAGTAAATGGCCGAAAATTATTAAAATCGGACAATAAC
>NW_016169686.1:8005-17000 GCF_001687245.7 Rhagoletis zephyria
CACGCCCACTTATGGTTACATGTGTATATCTTGGTAACCGCTGCACCAATTTCTTCCAAACTTGGCACAGTTTCTGGCCTTGGTACAGAATAAAAAACCGCCGAAACTTTTTAAAATCGGACAATAACCACGCCCACATCCCATATAACGGTAATTTCGAGAAATACAAAATCTTCGATAAATCAGTAAATATTGAAGCTAATTTATTCAAAATTGATGCTTGCAACAATTCTTTACCAAGAAATACGTTTATGGTAAAATTTTGGAAAATGGGCGTGGCACCGCCCACTTATGATCACATATATGTATACCGGTAACCCTTATACCAATTTGTACCAAACTCGGTATTTTTATTGTGCTTGCCAAATAAAAGCAAAACGTTGAAAATTATTGAAATCGGACTAAAATTACGGCCGCTTTTTATATAACGGTAAATTTCAGAAATGCTTGACACTGCAATATTTCGAAATTTAAGGACGCTAATTTACTCAAAATTGAAAAGGTGAGAAAAACATATATTTAATACTTGCGCCGGGTATTTAATGTTCGGCTCCGCCCGAACTTAGACTTTCTTACTTGTTTATTTTGCTTTTAGTGAAGTGGTACCTATTGTAAAGCTTCGTTTTCTGCATAAAACTCCACAGTCTAGTTATCAGCTAAATCTGCCAGTATTGGGGGCATGTTGTTAAGGGCGCCTGAAATTCTTTTGGAGATTTTTGGCAATCAAAAATAGCGATAGTGGATGTTAGAGTCCGGCTGCTGAGCACAGACTGGAGCTGCGCAGTGTATGATATGTCGACTGGCATGTAACTTTGTTTATTTGCTTCTACGTACTTACATATTTCCAACAAAGTTTCTATATTTTTGTATTAAGTGTTGCAGACAAGCTAGTTGGATACTTTTTGTCTATGTTAAACGGTTAAATCGAGTTTTCTGCCTTCTTTATGGGAATCCCAGAACGACACCTGGCCATCTCAGCAGCTGGCATAACCACAAATGCGTACGTGTAGAAAATCCTAGTATAAGCTGAAATATGCTTACTAATTTTACAAAATTAAGTTTTATTAAGAAATTAAATTTGAAGTTTTTACACACTTGCTGTCATGCGTGTACATGCACATCACACAGCTTAAATGAAGCAAATTACTTATTTCATTCCCACATTTATTTTACAGAAAAGTTTAGATTATCTTTACACCTCATATTCGTTATCAATTAAAAGTTTTCATCCTCCTGTCAGTTTGTTAGTTGTTCTTTGAAGTAATATTTACTACCTGATTTGCTCAGTGATTGCATTTTGAAGTTAAATTACTCCTTTTTCGATTGGTGTTTTTAAAAACGGCAAAATATCTACATTCTTAGATACATATGTAGATAATATCATGTCCATAGATATATGCGCATACATCCACATATGCATGATTATAGCTAGCTATCTTCTAATAGTCTCAAGTGTACGTACATATGTACCCAGCCGGCAAAAAATCCGAAAATCGATCCGAAAAAGGTAAAAAATGTGGATGAAATGCGGACGCTTTGACGATCTGTTTTCCCACTGAAGTGTGCGGCAGAAATGTACGTACAGACAAGTACCCAAAATTGTTGTGGAACGGATACGCTTTTGGCTGTTTTTCTGCAATTTGTCTGATTAAATTTTTCGTTCAATACGCTTTCATTTTGCACTTCTCAGATCCAAAAAAAAATTAAGAAAGCGCCTGACAGATTTCGAGCCCGACACCTTCTGGAAGCTAACAAATAGCGGCACACTCCTCTGCACGCTCTGCAATTGCCGACGACGTGTGCATGCTTTCAAATGTTCAACATGAACAAATAAAATAAATACAATTATTGCTTTCAAATGACATCATCTGTTTCGAACGTCTTCCGTATGCGAAAATGAATAATAATTGTAGTCGTTTTCTATTCGTTTCCGGATACATTTCTCTGCTGGCTGGGTATAAACTTCAACACATACCTTCTCGCTATCACTTTTCTAATTTAGTTTTTAGTTTGGTTTCATCAACAGTGAATGCAATTAAATTTTCAATCGAATGAAACAATGTAATCTGCACTTGTAATCAAGTCCAAGCGACTCCGCCCTTACAAATGTTACCTCCGTTGTGGCGAATTACGATTGCAAGTTGCGGGTTTGCCAAAAAATCATATCCTTACATCACATGTTAGCTCATGCATATATGTATGTACATATATATTCGAGTATAAGTATGTACATAAGGGTGCTTCTTAAAATTTCAGCATTGAAACTTCGTATGGAATACCCTTGCATTTCTTTCTGTAAACAAAATAAAGGCATCGAGAAAATTTTAAATTTTTAAAATAATTTTTAGAGGTCGGTACCACGGTTGGAAAACACGAAAATTCGACAGTTTAGCATATTTTGTTAACATTAAATAATAAAAAAATAAAATGGTTTTTGAGCTCAGTAAGTCCATAACTCTCAAATGCCCTAACCAGCAAATTTTATATTTTACAGGAGAAGCAAAAAATAATTTAAAAAGAATATCAAAAGCTGCTGGTAGGAGTTTTAAGAAGTGGCATAACTCCGATGTCTTTGATAGCAACACTTTCAAATTTTCAATGAAATTGTATTATAAATTATCCTACCAAAATCTTTGAAAAACGCAGTTTCGAAAAAGTCTTGGTTAGGTCCCAAACAAAATTTAGATTTTTAAGAGATTTTTAGAAGCATCCTAATATACGACGCCTCCTAACTAACCTGAGACTTTGCATAGTATGGTTTGGAGGCGTCGATATGTTGATGGTATACATATTTCGACTGAAACATACGAGTGTTGAATTAAAAAAAAAAAAAATATCAAAAAAAGAAGTAAATTAATGAATCGAAATCAGGAAAGTTTTTTTCACGCGAGCAAGTAAACGAAAATATGCAGCTTTTAGTGCAAATGAACCAAACTCAAATTTTGTAAAAACTTTGAGCAGAAATCATCAGCAGGGAAGGCATATGTATGTACATATATATATGTGAAAGTTTGCATAAGCATATAAACAAGACGACTCCCTGAATGAAAATTCGGGAGTTGAGAAATAAATTAAGAGTAAGAAAAATAGAGCGATTCATGATTTATTTAGGTAAATTGTGTGCTTGATACTAGGCACATATTAGGTAATTTTCCTTTTAGAGAAGTTAAGGCTTAAATAAAAAAAATACTATTTGTTTATTATCGTCAGCATCAGTATTTAGGTAAGGTGCACAGTAACCGGAGAGTGCATAAATTCTAAGGTTCTGGAAATATTCAACTAGGCTAAATTAGATTACAGTAGTTGGATCTAACACTTGAACATTTAAAATACTGTACTTTGTGAGATTACAAAAGCTGAAGCGTAAATTTCAATGCCTGAGAGCTCCTGAATGTTAAGCGAGATGTGTGAGTCCTGAGCAGTCTAGTGGCATTTGCTGCAGGTAGGAAAATCGGAATTTTCTTATCTTACCACATGAATGGTAATTAGACATTGACCTTTCAAACCCCCACCAATAGCGAGAGCAAGGATTAGTAGCTCTTGACCGCCTACGGATCCACTCAATTCAAATCAATTAAATCAAAGATTTTCGCAGACATATCCATTAACCTTTGCTCCATGATTTGGGCTATACGTGAAAATGCTCACTGCTGTTCTCAAACAGCAGTGCTATTCTCAAACAGCAGAATTTTTTATATGAAAAAAGGAAGACTTTGGAACAAGGTGGATGAAATACCATTTTATAGAGAAAGAAATTCTCTAAGTAATTGTAGTGGTGAGTACTGTGCTGCAATTAACCACTTTCCCGCATCGTTTGTTAAACTAAAGAGTTAATTTTTTTTGTATGAAATATGAGCTGCAAATATTGTTACACATACGCCGTGTATCACCACAATTGTCCAAACTTATCAAGAAAATAATAACTATTTTCGATATAGTAATAATAGTAAAAAAATCGGACTAAAATAAACTAAATTAAATTAATTAATTAAACTAAATTAATAATTTCAAAGATTCGTTAGCATTGACCTCAAAAATGAAGTTTTTGCGAAATAAAATAATGTGCGCAGATGATATTATGGAAATGGGTGGCGAGTCGTCACTAGAATCAGTGGAAAATTAGTTCGATCCTTGGGCCCCTCATAAATACCTTGAACACAAACGAAGGCGAAAAGGTGATGATTTGGGTTACCCACAAGATGAAATGAATTTTTATTTAATTGTCAAGTCCTAGATTTAAAGCGGAATATCATCGACACTTGGGAGGAAATGAAAATTGTCATTTAGTTGGTACTAGCCGACGAGAAACGCAATCGCTTAACAACAAAACGTTTATAAAACCTTTTGCTTTTGCAAACTTTGTTAAATCTATACACACTATAAAATTATAACAGGTACATGTACAGGTGTATGTACATTATATATTTCATGTATGTACATTATAATTTTCACCGATGTATTTATAGAGGTTTAACTTAAAATATAGAAAAAACAATAAAAAATAGAGGGTTGCCACCTATTGGAAAATCGCAGTTTAAGTAAATTGATAAGTAAAGTTAGTATTGAAATATGACTGCGAACAGAAAGAGGTTCAGCAAGGCTTACAGTCGAAGATATATTTATTGAAGGTGGTCGCATGTTTGAAAATTTTAATTCAAATTAACTAATAACATAAGGTATAAACTTGAAGAGGTTTAGGAAAGTTTACAGCCGAGAATATATTTGACAAAGCTTGCCACCTGTTTAAAAAATCATGTTAAGCTAAATTGATAAAATATATAAAATATTACAATACGGGTATCAAACAGCACAAAACACTTTTAAGGCGCAGTGAAGCACGCAGGATATTTTGCAGTAATAAGTAATTATCGCAAAGGCTAATTCCCTGTGGGGAAAATCTCTAGTTCTGAACTGGTGCGCTTCTAGTACATTTAGACCCAGTACTGGTTCGCGATAAATCTCTTTTGCATGCAAGCAACTGGCGAATTTAACATGGCGATGTCCTAGGAAGTGTCAATTGCCCCCCGCTGCATCCCTTTTTCGATAGTTCCGAACTATTTCTAAATTCGTCACTTTAGATATAGATTTCTAGTGAAAAAAACTGAAAAAAATTAGTACCACTTTTCGCCGATTTTGGACTGGTGGGGATCTAGTTCCTATCGGACCAGTTCGTTTTTGGCGATGAAGACCTAGTACGGAACTAGAAATTTGATTCACTAGTCCGCGGTTCCCCTACAGGGTTAAGAAGAGAATTAGAAATTTTTTATGGAAAAGTGTTTTTGTGAGTACGTACTGTAAAAAGGTGCCTTTAAAATTCGACTAATCGATTATTTCTCAATAATTGCAATTAATTGTAATTAGTTTATTTGCTTGTGTTTAATCATATGATGTATTAATCGAGGTTGTTATTTATTTTGCCATCCCTAATTATAACCAATATTTAGAAATACATACATACAGACATACATACTGTTAGTATTTTTGACTGAAAGAAAAACTGAACTCTTCCAAATAAAGATTAAATAACAACTATTGTCTGTTCCTGAATTTAGCATTACATTTTAATATTTTTAATTCGAATTAAATATATACTTTGTTGTGCGTCTAATACAAAATTACACAGGTTTTTGAAATATTCGTATGCCTGCGATTAACATGGCATAGAAGTGCAAATGAAACCATATAACGAGTACCTACGGCTAAGCCACGTGATTGCAATGTGACTCTGAACTTCAAAAAGCAAATGTCGTGACTATTAAAAAAGTATATGTACACATGTATAGACAAATGCCTGCAGTTATCCGCTTTATTTTAGCACCGACTAAAGCCAAAAACTTTTCCGGTTTGCAACTATGTAATGCCGCATTGACACGTGTTAGTCCATGCGGTCATACATATACATCTATGTATTTAAATATACCTGCATTCAAATGAATGAGCTCGCTCAGGTGGTCACACCATATAAGCGAAAGAGAAATCAATTTGAAACTCATTTAGTTTTTGGAACATTTCGCGGTCAAAGCAATCAATATGGCGATGCGAGAATCGACTAGGATGTAGCAACAATGCAGTTCAACATTACTCCGATGCTGATGAGGCGCTGACGACCGCAACCTTTGCTTATATGACTCTGGTGGAACTTCGTTGTTTACTATGAAATACACATTTGTTTAAAATAATGTTGGTGTTGTTAAAAATCTGACAGACAAAACGCGACCGCTGCCACTCTTGCTGCAGGATAACATGTAGTAAAAATTTGTAAATTTTCTATGTAAATATGAGATACATGGTGTTGGAAATGTATAAATATACCTACATACATACTTCCATAGTTTCTTTTGCGTAGAGTTTTAGAAATAAGTATTTATAAATGCAAACATATGTATGTATATATGTACATGCATAGATGCGGTAAAATATTTGGTTATGCGGTCGGCTTATATGTAGTGTTGGGGTTTTGAGATAACATAATGCTTTTGAAAGCAAAAATAATATAAAAAAAAGCTTTTTAATATAATTTATTTTAGAAATTTTAGATCTATGTTATGCTTTGTATTGCATGCGCCCCAAGCTTTTCATTTTCAATCTCATAAATTGTTTATAATGACTTTTGCTAAAATTTCAAAATCAAAAATTATCAAAACAAATCTATGGTACTGAGAATTATATGTTTTTACTTTTTAGTCCATTTATAAAGGCGTTGTATATTAAAAAGTTTTTTTATATTATTTATTTTCTACTTTTTAGATTTGTCTATAAAATTTTGCAATAGATATTAAAATAGTTCAACGATATTAATAGATTGGTGCACACACATGCATATACATATGTATGTATGTTAACAGGTCTTTGTCGAAAGGAAGGATCTGTCACCAAAGATAGTTCTCTAGGATTTGATCCAAAATCGGCCATGATGGGATAGCCTCTAAGCAGCTAAGGGCAAACGCAGTGTGAGAGATGAGCTTTTTGACGCATAAAAGGGATATGAAAACAGTAAAATGGACGGAAAATAGACTTAGTGCTGTTTTTGTTTTCTGCCTTGTTCCGGCAAAAAACAAAAACAAAAAAAACATTTTACATTTGATACATATAAAATAATTTTGGTTTAATATTCCTACATCACATCACATCCAAGAAAAACATTTGCACCCACAAGTCTAAAAGAATTTTGAATATCTGCAAAAATTTAGTTTATACTTTCATACTTTTTCTCAGCTCTTTTCTTATTTTTTTTTTATAAATTTGTTTAGCCACCTGTGCAGTGAAACATGTAATTTGCATTGGAAAGAAAGTATGAGCAAAGTTAAACATGGCTACTGCAAATGAACAACTCATTGCCCAGAAGGCAATTAAGCAAAGCAAATGCTGCATTTGACTTTCGAGTTAACTTCACCTGACTTTCACCAAAGTTAGAACTTGGTATTAAGTTTCTATTCTTACCATAGCAAGAGTTACATATATATGTACATATGCTTACCTATCAAAAACCAAATAACGAAATACCTTGTACTACATATATGTACACTTATGCATATGTATGTACGTATTTGCAGTTAAATAACAGATGTTTGCATACACGACAACAATGCAAGCAGAATCAGAATTGCCGTTTAAAACATTGCTAAGTGGCCAGATATATTTTCAAAAGTGCTTAAAAGCAGCTAAAAAGTTGAATTTTGCATAAAATAAATCGCTTAAATCTTTAATTGTAACTAAATGGATTTTTAATTCAATTTTTAGTTAACCAGGAATTTAACTATAACTAATTTCTAACTCTGGACAACTAACTTATTTGAGAATTTAAGCTTGAGGTAAATTTTGCACCGTTTCTTTCAAAGTAATGTAATTTTTTATCCTCATAGTGCATAGATAAGCTAAAGACGCAATATCAACCACCTAGTAGGGGCTCCAATGGGTTCCAAGCTACAGGGGAATAGAAGGAAATGAGATAGTTGACTGATTAACCAGTGAAGTCGCGCCCATATCTCCAAATTAATCAGTCGCTACCTGGCAATAGTTTGAACTTATCAATGAACGACTACGCCAAGAAAAAGTACAATTGGGTGATTTACCTAAAAAAAAACACAAACATGGAATCAATCTCCCGAAGAAGAAGCTCAGAAACGACTCTGTGTACATATGGGTCACTTTCACAAGCTATGAATTTGATCAAATGGACTCCGCCGCTTCATAGTTTAAACCAAACAGACACTCTTAGAACTTCTAGTTGAATGCCATTATATTTCTAGGGGGTGCAAGAAAAACCGAGTACCCGAACAAATAAATCTTCCCACTCGGGTACCCGGATAAAAACAACCCGCTACCTAGGTACCTGGATTAATTAATTGGATATCGGATTAAAGATATCCCGCTACCCAAGTATACAGATAAAATCTACTCCTGCCCGGGTAGCCGGATAAAGATAACCATCTATCCGGCTACGCGGGAATCTGGCACATGTAACCCGATATCAGGTACCCGGATAACGATAATAGCTTTACAGGGTACTCTGATAAATTTAACCCTGCCGGGTATTCGAATAAAAACAACCGCCTACCCGCGTAATCGGGTAAAGATAACGCTCCATTCGGGTACCTGTATAAAAATAACCCATACGGGTACCCGGACAAAGATAACCGCCTACTCGGGTACTTGGATAAAGATAACCCTATATCCGGGTACCCAGATAAAGATAAAATACTACCTGAGTACTAAGGACAAATATAACCCGCTACTCAAATACCCGGATAAAGATAAATTAACAAAAAAACCCACTACTCAGGTCCTGGACAAATATAGCCCGCTATCCGGGTACCCAGATGAAGATAATTCGGTACCCAGGTACTCGAATAAAGTAAATAGCGCGCATTTGTATATTTCTCCGAGAGAAACCTTTAAGTACGTTCAGGACTCTACAGTTGGGACATTAACAAGCATTAATATTTCTATCAATAATAACGGGTGATTTTTTTGAGGTTAGGATTTTCATGCATTA
>NW_016169688.1:0-924 GCF_001687245.7 Rhagoletis zephyria
CTTCAGTAGTTACTAAAATATCGCAGTTTTCGTATTTCTGAAAATTACCGTTATATGGGAGGTAGGCGTGGTTATTGTCCGATTTCGCCCATTTTCAATACCATACGCCCAAACGAAGTTCACGTACCAAGTTTCATTAAGATATCTCAATTTTTACTCGAGTTATCGTGTGCACAGACGGACGGACGGACGGACGGACGGACAGACAGTCACCGCTTAATCGATTTCTCTTTTCATTCTGATCATTTATGTATACATTTGTCTATATCTATCTCGATTCGTTTTGCCTGTTACAAACAACCGTTATGTGAACAAAGTTATAATACCCTTGTGCACAAGTGCGCTCGGGTATAAAAAATAGAGAACATTTTTTTAGGATAGGGACACCCTAATTGCCAAATTCCAGTACTCTATCGTGAACACTGCCCGAGGTATGCAGTATGAAAAAATCGGTTTGTATGAGAGGTGCCACGCCTCCTTTTCCAATACCCACAATTTTACAACGCTTTTATCAACTTGCAATGTTGTGTTCCAGAAACTTTCAATGTTGTGGATCCAGAAACTTTCAATGTTGTGAAAAGCTCCTATAAAAAAGCATAGTGAATAGGGCGAGGTAGATGACATCTAGATGTCGCCCTATGTACTACGTTTGCTACAGCGGAAATAGACGACACGCCATTTCTTTAAATAAAATTAATTGGTGCTCGTTTGTATGTACATACATATGTAAATGCATGTGTGTGCACCTTTCTATTAATATCGTTGAATTATTTTAATATCTANGGGACCAGTTGGTGACCAGTCGGGGACCAGTCCGGGGCCCAGTTGAGAACCAGTTTGGAACTAGACCGAAACTACATACCTTCGGACCAGTTGGGGACCAGTTTGTCTTTTTAAGCTCCTGTGGCCGTTTTAAGGGTAATT
>NW_016169688.1:12682-16997 GCF_001687245.7 Rhagoletis zephyria
AATTCAAGGCCTATCAAACAGGTTTAAAGCATTTGAGCAAAAACAACATTTGCCTGTATTTTGTTGTTGCTTCTGGTATCGAAGGTGCCAAAAACTGTTCTGATTTTTTTCTTCTACATCAAAGCGTGCCATGCGAAATACGAAAAAGGTAAAAAATTTAAATTGAAAAAAATGAAAATTGTTGCAACTTTCTTTCTTAGTAAATTGGTTCGCTTCTCGAAGCATTGATCCATCCTGTGCCAGGCCCAGTAATCAGCGGTTGTGCTGCTGAGTTGGGCGAGCTTTCCAAAAGCTGCTATTTAATCGCTGGTTTTGTATGGAAAATGTTTCAAATGCAAATTGATTTGACCAATTTAGAATTTTTGTGAGAAGAAATGTAAAATATTTCACATTTTCGAGAACAAATAATTTGAAAAAAAATCAATTCAGCTGCTATACTGATATTACCTGTTTAATGTGCCTTGGTTTTATTGTATTTTTGGAATAAACAAAGTTCTTTTTCCTTCTGTCAGTAAACTGTTTTTTTTACAAATAGTATAAATAAGCAATGGGAAATAAGGCAAAATTTGTTTTATTTCCAACCTTTGTTGGAAATAAAGCAGAACTCAGATTTTGGTATTATTTCCCATTTAAAAGTGAAATATAGCAAATTTTGAGTTATTGCCGTTTGTGTTATTTCACCCCCACCCAATAAATGCATTGTTTCAAATAAAATATATATCTTGATTGAATTAAAGTGAAAATTCAATTGGTTCTATAAAAGTTTAAAATCGTTATTAGTGCGTTACTATTTATTTTGGTTTTTGATAAATACAACAATACTTATATCTTGGACCGATCACTAATGTAGTATAGATGCATATTAAATTTGACTGAAAAAAAATTTTTGATGTTTTGATTTGTCCCAAGTTTTGGTGCTTTTAGGAAAGTTGGCAGCCATGGGGTCTTACATTCGTGAGTACTCACATATACTTGTTCTCTCATTCCCATCACACATACAGATGCAATTCGCGCAAAATTTTCTGTTTCCCCCCCGGGCACAATTACCTTACCTCCTCTACCCCACGGTTTGCACATTTGCCCGCCTTTTGCACGTTTGGGCATTTTGCCCGTATGTGCACATTATGCCCATCGCTAGTTTAGTCAATAAATTGTATCAGGATAACACTTTTTGATCGGTTTTATTTCGCCTTCAATTTTACATTTTTCAATGTAAACAAAAATTCCATGAGCTGCTCGTCTAACTGGCAAGTTTCTGCAAATTTTCTGTTCGCTTACTATTCTGGATATTTTTATTTTGTGAGGGAGCAGATGCAGTTAAGTAACTATGGTAGTCGAAACGACTAACAGTGTGAAGGCAGGGTTAAAAGTATTAAAACGTTTCGCTATTCTTTTATGCAAATCTCTTATTTTTGTATTTGGGCACATATAATGTATACAAGCATAACATCATAGAAATCGCCATTACGACACCTGATAAAAAAGTTTAATGAAATTAATACGCGGAAAAGTCTGAACGGATTTGCATGAAATTTTGCAAGTAGATAGCCTATGACCTACAGTAGAAAATTGGCTAATTTTTTGGAAGAGTTACCACCTGTTAAAAAAGTTTAATTTAAATAATAGGCAGAAACGACTGAACAGATTTGCATGAACTTTGGCACAGAGATAGCTTATGACCTACGTTGGAAAATAGGCTACTATCAGAAAAGTATAATTGAATTAATAAGCGGAAATGACTGAACTGATTTGCATGAAAGTTTGCACACAAATAGCTTATGACCTAGATTGGAAAATAGGCTGCATTTTTAAGAATTGCCACCTGTTTGAACATTAAATTTTTCTCACAGATGGTTTATGGATTGAAAAATAGACTACTTCCTTAACCGGTTTCCCAATCAGAACGAAATTTGGTACACTTACTACGAATTTCGCAAGGATGTTCTTGGACTGAAAGCAATTCCGATAATTCAAGGCCCCTCCCATACAAATTGGAATTTTCATATTACATACATATCTCTGGAAGTATTTGTGGGAGAGAACTGGAACTTGGTATAGAGATATGTATGTGAAATCAATGTTGACATTAGTCGATTGATTTCTTAATCAATTAGTTAATTCGATTAAATTCAATCTGATTACAGTTAATCATGATTAATTTTAATCTGACTAAACAGGTAATCATAACCGCGATTAAAAACATTAATTTTTAATCATTAACTCTTAATTTGATCAAGTAGGTTTGGTGATTAATTAATTTATGCTGGATTTTTCCTGTGCACATAAAGCAAGTTAATCCGGTATGGCTAAATCGGGTTTCCTCATCAATCTGAGCAATTTGGTGTGCATTTTCATTAAGATCTATACCAACAAACGTTTTACAAACTATGTTTGTAAAAGTTCCCAGTTTATGTATTACTAATAACAATAATTATAATTTTTTTTATATTATGTGCTTTTTTTATAAGCGTAAAACACAAAATAATTACTATAACTGGTATTTGGTTTCAAGTTTGGACAAACTAGACAACTTAATCAGATTTTATTTTTAATTGGATTAACGATTAATGATTAAAATTAATTAATCGTAATCGCAGCCAGTGATTAACGATAAAAAAAATTTAACCATTAATCGTACAGTTGATTACGACTAATTAATTTTAATCGTCAAACGCGATTAATATCTTAATCGTTAATTTTTATTCGTTAATCAGATTAACATTTTGCCAACACTGTATGAAATCATATTCATACTCACGGAGAAAAATTGACGTTTTTGGAAAAGAGGCGTAGCGCCTCCCATACTGACTGAAAGGTTCATATTGCATATCTCTTCAAATGTTTGGGGTAAAGTACTCAAGCTTGGTATGGAAATTCAAATGTATGTATGTATGTGAAACTAATACCATACTCATGGAGAAAAATGAGAGTTATTGGAAAAGGTGGTGTGGCAACTCCAATGCAAATTGATTTTTCTCGACCCTATTAAGCTGGCATTTCAGGGTACTATTTTATATACTATATATAAGGAAAATTTGAAAGTTAGGGGGGGGAGGCCCGAGCACCCCCCTGCCCATACCTGGCTACGCCCATGGAGTTGTGTATACAAAATGTATCAATTGCTCATGGAAAAAATGTGAGTTATTAAAAAAGGAGGCATGTCGCCGCCCATACATGCTAAAAATTTCTTAATGCATATCTCTGGAAGGATAAAAAATCTCTGGCAGTATTTTAAATTTGTTATGGAGATTTATTTTATAAGTGCCATACTGACAGAAAAAAATTCATTTATTGGAAAAGGGAGAGCCGGGTTCGGCCTTATAATGTAGAGCTGCCATGATGCATACCTCTTGAGACATTTGCTACAGTAATGAGGAGTCGTATTTTATCAAGGCCAGGTTACGAAATTTTTGTTGGAAATATTAGAACCCGCCGAGACACCTCCTGGAAGGTTACACGTTCACGCGTCGTATCCCTAAAACCATTTTAAGGTAAACTAGGGCGCAGATGAGATTTTATAGTTTCATAGTTTTAAACGGCCTAAATACCTTAACTCGCTTAAAAAATAACGAGCTATAACAAAATGGTCACAGAAATAAAATATAACATCACTAAATTATTTTTCATATTTGTATAAAAACGCAGGGTGAAACCCGCGGGTATGTTAGTAATTTTCATAAACTGAAATTCTAATCATTTTATTTCCTGGACCGTCCGAAACCGGACATTTTGAAAACCGGACGGTCGGCAACTCTGTTCGAAAGCTGTTTCAATGCATTGGCTATTTATCTATATCTTCTTTATGTATAAAAATGAATTGCTGTTCGTTTGTTATCGCATCACTTAAGAACGGCTCAACGGATTTGCTTCGTTTTTATTTCAACTCTGTTCGAAAGCTGCTTCAATGCATTGGCTATTTATCTATATCTTCTTTATATATAAAAATAAATTGTTGTTCGTCAGTTATCGCATCACTTAAGAACGGCTCAACGGATTTGCTTCGTTTTTATTTCATTTTGTGTCTTTCTGTCTGTAGAAGGTTTGTAAGGAGAAAAATGGAAAAATGATGCTGCCACATATCTGCAATATCAGAAAAAAAATTTAGTTATAAATGAGCCGCAATAATGCTATTTCAATAAGAACGTATAAAATAAATTAATTCAGAAAAAAATTTCGGTAGGGTTGCCACCATTAGAAAAAAAATTATATGTAAAAGTGGTAACTCACGAACTGCTGAAGGGATTTGTTCGCTTTTATTTCCTTTTTTGCCTTACTATCTGTAAATGAAAGTAAAGAAAAAATTAGAAAACCGGTG
>NW_016169689.1:0-6729 GCF_001687245.7 Rhagoletis zephyria
TTAACTGTTTTATTTTTTCGATACATTTTTTCTCGTCATTTTTAATTTTTATTTTTTCTTTCATATTATAACCGTTATTTTCAGATTTAGTTTTTTAGACCATATAAGTTTTAAATGGGTCATAAAAACAAGATTAAAAATTATTTGTTATAGAAAAATATAAAAATCAAAAAATAAAAATGAAATTTGACCTAAAATATAAAAAAGCAGAGGAACTTAAATTTTGCCGACAATGCGGTCTCATAAATTTTTCCGTATCCGGAATCGTACCAGGAAAACGTTCGAAAAAGAGCATGTTATTTGAAAGCAATAATTTTCATTTCGCTAGATAAGAGCACTTTAGTAGAAAAACGGGTGCTTGTTCGGCCTAGATTGCTCCAATCCAGGTTGTTGTTGTTGTTTTTGCGTTAGCGGTTATTCAACCCCGCTCTGATCGCTTTTCCCATCAACGTTGTCGTCAGGCTCAGCTCAAGGGAGGTCCAGGAAGCACGCAACTTGCACGGGGTCCGTCCGTGGGAAAGATGCGTTTGCTCAGGTACGGGTTTAGCCTGCTGCAGTATTCAGAGAAAAATTGGGTTATTGTGGTGCGAGTCTCCCGAGGCAGACAAACCTCTGTCCGGTCCCAGTCGGGTTGTGTACCCAAAATGGTATTCACAGGTCGGGAGCCGATGTAAGTCGAGACTGACTACCTTTGAATGCCATTTATGGCCTGTCGGTATGTATTCGGGTCCATAGGTTGTTTTATGAACCTCTTGACTTCGTCCGTTAGTTCGAATAGATACCTCCTGTCGTGCCTTGCCGAAGGCTCCGCTGCAAGTAGGTGTCTGTTCGAGTGCCTGCGTTTGTGGAGTCCTTCTAGGAACTGCTTGCAGAGCATTTGGTGTTGAGGCGACATCAGAAGGCATCCAGTCGCGGTTCGGAGAGCCGTGTTTTGGCATGTCTGTAGCTTGGTCCACTGTATCCTGCTAGTCCCCGGCAACCACCGGCAGGCCAATTGTTTTGTATTTTTTCCAGGTGCTGCCGGCTAGCGACTTGAGGACCTTGTTGCGTCTCGGTACTCGATTGACAATTGCGATTATATGCGCAGAGAAGGAGACCAGAGAGTCGAAGGTAAGTCCGAGGATTTTCGGGTTATTCACCATCGCATTCGGTTCGCAATCGACGTGAATACACAGCTGCAGTCTGACCTCCTACGTCCAGGTGGTAAAAAGGCTTTCCGAGGATTTCGTAGGGGATAGGTTTAGCAGTGAATAAAAATAAAGGTTCAGAGAGGTAACGGTTTACTTTCGAGCACTAGTCATCAACTCCATTCCCAGACGCCATTATCGAGCAGTCGTCAGCATAAGAGGCAATGGAGACTTTTGGTTGATGGAGCTTTGATATGTAATAATTAAACAGCAGCGGCGCAAGGACACCACCCTGCTGGTTTTGTCTCTAAAAATGACTTACGATCACCGTTTGAGTACCTGTGTGAGAGGGGAGACCTCAATGTCTTCTGGTAGCGTAGAGTTACTGATGGTTTCAAATGCCTTTGACAGATTCACGCTACTAGGACTGTTCTCTCACAGGGGCGGTATCGGTTTAGGCTACGTGTTATCTGAGTGATTATGGCATTAAGTGATGTTGTTTTACTGTGAACTTTACTAAACCAATGCTAATATCTCGCTGGGGTCAGGTGGTTCGTATGGTGCGATAGTAGCAAGGCCTTAAGTGTCGCTACCGGGGAAAGGGGAGATGTCGACCGATAAGACTCTCCCTTGTTGGACGGTTTCCTCGGTATAAGCAGTGGAACCACTATCGCAGTCAGGTAGTCAAGTCCGGTTTGGCATTCGATTAGCCCATGCATAGTCCAAATAGGCCTGCCCTAGCAGAGTCCATAGTTTTTGAATCCAGACTTATGCCACAGAGCAACATTTGAGACACTCCCCCAGACTGGTGTCCTACGTTTGTAGAGAAACGATTCATAAACTATAGAAGGAATAGGAGCTGTTGTCTTCGAACCCAGAATCAAGGTACCAGCTTCCATGGGGTAATACGCGAGCACAATCTTAATGGTAGCCCAAGAGTTACCAAAATTTGAGGAAAGTTGTTCGAATTTAATGAACTGGTCGGCCTCCGCACCAGCTCATACCAGTTAATGAACTAGGCGGCTTCTATTAGGTGTCCTACTAGAATGCTTTGGCTTTTCACTACAGGGTCACTGATGCTACTTATTTCGTATTTCTTTGCGTGTACGTGAGTGTATGTAAGTATGTTGCATACATACTTATATCTTCCATTTGTCTGCTTTTGCGATGATTTATCACGTTTTGTTGTATTAAGTATGTTGTTGTTGTCGCCACTTTTACAGCGCTTAAGTTTTGATTTTATTTTTCCATTTAACTTTTTGTTGTATTTGCCTCATTTTAGTTAACATTTTTTATATGATTTTTGTTGATGTTTCTGACAGCACAGGAAGAATGAATGAATGAGTGAACGTCATCATCAACTTTTCCTTTTTGATGTGCATACAGGCATGCATAAGAACATACTCGTATATATTTATGTATGTATGTAAGTAGGTACATAGAAAAAATATTTAACAAATGTAATGCAATATGCATAAAAAACAATTTGTGTCCGCGCATGAATTTACATTTTTATAATGCAATAATAAATAACAATAACAATAAAATTTACTTGCAGGCAGTGCCAATGAGGTCGGCTTGGCACTCTGGTACTATGTTGAGCAAAAAATTATATATATATTGTTGCAAAAAACTTATCATAGCTGCAGTGAAATTATGACAAAAAACTACTTCATGTTCACTTTTATTTCAGTGGTTTGACCCCTTTGATGCTAAATTTTTTATGATTTGCGGGAAGAAAACTTTAAAGCTTAATTGCATTCGCTGGTAACAGTAATAATGGCAAGCCATTGAACTTTGAATAAGGTATGCAGCGGGAGACATTCGAAGAGCATGGAAATCAGCTACTATTGAGCTGTTTATAAGAAGGCTTTTTCGGTTAATTATTAACACAAAAAATCGATTTTCACAGTGTAGAAAATGTCAACTTAAAGGCAGATCATCGCGACTTTCCATCCTATTCATGGATATTTTCGAAACACACCTTTACAGTAATTTAAAGAATTTCTACCTAAAACTTTTCCATTTATCGGCAAAGACTCTCAATACCACATTTTTCCTTTCGAATGAAAGTTTTACCTCCAATGGATGAAATTTATTTGTTGATGCTGGTTAATTTTTCCGACGGGTTTTATTATTGGATTTATTTTGGAACCCTTGCCATGTTTGGTTTCGAGACAAATCGGTTTCGGCGTTGTGCCATCATGAGTGACAGCGAAAAAATTACAGCAAAATTTGCAGGAAAATTTATTTTTTTTTTCTTCTCATATCTGGAGCTCTGAATTTTTGGACAGTGATGGCTGAGTGGAGTTCGGCTACAACGTTCAGGAAGCCAATCGGACATACTACTCAGGGTGCTATTCTACCGCCGTTGATGTGTGCGCTTGTGACTAACAAACACTTTTTCAAGATGACAGGTAGTGCTATTGGATTTACAATTTATATTGATCCCCCAATCATTACCATGTCTGACAAATGCTTAAACTCGATAAGTAAAATAGGAAGTGAGGATCGTACTATGTTCAGAGAAGTTATGAAAGCATACTGGTCTCCATCCAAGCTAGGATATAGTACTCCGATCTAATAACTCCATCCACAATTTCTTTATTGGCAGCTCTAAAATTATTATTTGTTGTATTAATTTTCAATTATTTTTAATTAATTGCACGAATTTTATTGTTACATTTGTTTTTTTTAATGAAATGCATGCACACACACAGAAAATTGTAAACCAACTTCTTCTTACATTAAAATACACGTGTACGGCATCAAAGCCCGATATGCTTACACTGATTCTATGAAATATGTTTAGAAAAAACAGAGGTCGACGACTGAACATATTTAAACAATATATAATGGGCATACGGTGCTTTGCATGCAAACGCTGAACTAAGGCTACAGGAAACAAAAAAGCTAGAAAGCACGGAGAGTTGGTCATAATACCATTCCTAGTAACCAAAACTTCACTTTCAGTGAAAGGTATCAAACAGAGATACCAAGTAGAGAGTCATCGTCGAAAGGAGTCCCGGGGCGTTAAAATTCGATTCGGCTCTACACTGATGGATAGAGATAGCTCTAGAGTTGTCTTTCCACCTCCGAGACCATTGCAGTGTCTTTCAGGCTGAACTAGCGGCTATAAAGTCTACGTCATATAGCAGTTAAGCGTCTATTATGGCACTTGATTCCATCACTATAAATGCCGTCGAATGCGGTAACGAACTGCCGCAAACCCCTAAATGAGACGACAGAGCAGTTTGCCATGTATCTTGCATGGGCACCAGGATATTGTAACTTACCAGGAAACGAAAAGCAGACGAGCTTGCAAGAAGGGGTACTTTCGCATCACTTTCACCGGCCTGGAAGAGATTAGGCATATCGCTCGCTTCTTGCCAGCTGAGGATTAGCGAATTATACCTAAAAGAAGCAAGTGGTAATACTCAAGTACATGCAACACAGCCAAACTCATGTGGCTAGAGTGGGACATGAGCAAATCGCCGAAATCTTCTATTATTGAATAGGAGAGAAATATCATTAGCCATGGGATTACTGATCGGAAAGATACTCTTAGAGCCAGTTTTTCAGTGCACGGCTATTTTTTTAACTTGGGTTAAACGCTTGGGCTGGCTGGCTTAAACTAATATTATCCAGCTGTTCAATATAAACGATGTTTACGTGATCTAGGTTTAAACTGGCACTGAAAAACTGGCCCTAAGGGAGGCACGCAGAGCAGTTAGGAGTGCACCACAATGACCTCTGCAGGATCTGCTTTGACGAGGAAGAACCTGGGACTATCAGGATTATTTAATAATTTAAATGCAGCGGTAAAATTCAAGATACGACAGCTGCTAAGATTTGCTGACCCTATAAACTGGTTCAAGGAGGATTAAGGGTTTTTCTAAATCTCTGTGGTATCACAAAGGGCCCTTTTGCAGGCCTAAGTGTGCTGGAAAAATGACCAGAAGCAACGTAAACCTAACCTAACCTTAATGTGTACTAAATATATCGTCGATGTTTTTGAAAAACCGCCCATCGACCAACCGCAAAACCGCCTATCTTACGGCACTAAAATTTTACAGGAGAGCGAAAATACGGGTTTTCTTTGAAGGCATTGCCTTGATAGGCGGTATTTTCTCTAGCTATTATTTTACAAATGTGTTGTTTTAATAACGATATTACGATTCTTATGCATAAATCTCGGTGTCTGAAGTTCAGGGTTACCAAATCTCATTTTTGTCGCAATGGCGATTTAGGCAATTTTGCAACTGGTCGATGGGCGGTTTTGCAAAAACATCGACGTGTATCTCTTCTCCAGCAAGTGACTTTTGTATGTAAATAAAAAACAGTTATTTTGAATTTTTTTGAAATTGTTTTTTAAAACAAAAATATATATATTCACAAAAAAGTTATTTGTATTTTCTCACATTTTTTGCAATCGCATTTCATACATATTTAGTTAGTACGTTTTTTTTTGTTTTTTGTTATTTTTGTTCTATAATAAACGCCACATATCAGTTTGCCTTCAGCGTATAATTAATTATCGCATAATTATAATTTACAAAAATAAAAAATAAATAACAGTTTTGGATTTTTTTGCTTCACAATTTATACGTACAATCCAATCAATTACATACATACATGCCTGTGTAAATATACAAGTAAGTATTTAGTACGTATGTATCTATAAATGTGTAAGCATGTATGGATGTATGTATACATATGTGTGTATGTTTTTATACTCGTACATGGCTTTAAAATTAAAAATACCTACGTAAATATAGTATTTCATATTTTATCAGTGTGAATTTATGAGTTTGTGTTTGTCATTATATTTTTTTTACTTCTATGTAAATACGTATCTATAATATTTTTAATTATTACTAAAAGTTTTTTTGCATATATTAAATATTCATTTATTTAAAAAAATTTATAAACAAATAAATATGTAAATAAATTTAGTACTGAGTAAAAATTTGAGTTTTTGCAAAAATTTGCATATCAGTTGAGTTGGCGTAGTACTTGTGTATGTTTGCATGTTTGTAAGTTTGTATGTGTATGTGTGTCCATGTTTGTTTAATTTCTTTTTGATATCATTTAAAAACAAAATCGATTTGCAATTGCTTTCAAGCGTGGCGATTGATTAAAAGGAAATAAAAATTTGCTGCGAGTTCAATGGGTTCAAAAAAGTTTTGGTTTTTTGAAGTTTCTTTTTGTTTGCGGTCTGTTTTGGTGCACGAAACCATTTAACATTCATAATTACCGGCAGAAATATTAATTTCCTTTTTGCATAGTTGTATAGAATCAAATGAAATAAATATATAAATGCGAAATGAGTGAGTTTCGTTTTCATCGAAAATATTTTTAATAAATTATGTATTTGCTATTTGGCACACTTCAGAAAATCAGAATATCTTTAGTCTCAGAAAACTTTTCAAGAACGCCCTACTTTAAAATTTAGTTGAAATTCCTATTCCGGATTGTTTTTTTATGAGGAACGCCGTTTCTTAGAAATTTATTCAAGACGCTCTTTCTCTATCTATATTTTGGAACCGAATTCATAAATAGGACATTATTCAATCAAATTTGAGATAGGCCGATCTTTAAC
>NW_016169689.1:8158-16996 GCF_001687245.7 Rhagoletis zephyria
AGTTAGGTTTTGGTATAAAATATCAAAGATCTCATAGAGCGACCTTGCTCAAAGCTGACTTATAGGGTGGTATTAGCATTAGATGGGAGGAATAACTAGCAGGGCAGCAAATAGTATTCAGTGTCAGGCCAAGTTTCTCCCTCAGTTTGTTGTGTGGAGCTTTATGTTGGCGCACGAGGGACTTACATTTCTACGTCGCCTCTGAATGGCAAAGAGTTTTAATGAGCAATGAGGTGCCCCTTGGGTTTATTGTGCTATCAGAACTCATCGCAATACCTCTTCTAGCCCTAAAACCGTAAATAAGCCAAGAAGTTTAATGGACGGCAGATAATGTCCTTTGCTTTTGGAAATCGCTATGGGTAGACAAGAGTCGCCTGAGCTGACTGGCCATTCAGTACACCTGTTATATGGCTTAAACTTATTTTTACAGAGTCATTCGCTTCCTAAATAGCTTGAACTTGCAACTTCTTAAACTTCTTTCGGCCTTCCGTAGCCCACGTGACTTCTCCCTGCGAACTCTTGTTAGCTGCAGCTCTTTTGATGTTTTCTAATTTTTAACTTTTTTTGAGCGAATCTATACGTAACTTGTAAAGAAAAGGACATGTGAACGTCACTAAAGTATAGCTGTAAAAAACATTAGCTCGCAGTTTTTCCAGATCTCAACGGATAAAAAGAATCGAATGAAATTTCGGCACATTGCCATTAACCTGGTTTTATGATAGGGTATAAAAAATGGGCTTAGAAAAGGGAGCGTGGTACATGCCTTACCCTTGGGAGTTTATGAACTCACTTGAGCTCCCAGGAATTCCCCTCTATAATATAAAACGTTTAAAAATTGGAGCGCCTGTTATTCTTCTTTCATAACCTTGATGCACCTAAACTTTGTAATGGAACAAGACTGTCATGTGGTATAGAAATGACGACCAATATAATTCAAGCAACAAATATTACTGAAGTAGGGACGTGAACCGGATGAAAAATTTGGTCGGTTCGTTTCAGCGGTTCGGAAAAGAAAAAAGTTTCAACTGCAACAACGCGCAAGGTTAAGTGTCAAGCGTCTGTCAAATGAGATGGGTTGCCTTTATAATTGATGTTGCCACATGGTAAACAAACATGGTAGGTATTACCATATTTAACAAAAAGAAAACAAAATTGGTACATTTATCTATTGAAAATTGGTTGAAACGAACTTTCAAACCTTATGAAAAGGTTTCGGTTCGGATCAAACATTTGCGGAAAATTTCGGTTCGCTTAATGGTTCAGTTAATTAATAGAAAAAAGCGGTTTTACGGTTCAAAACCGGTTCACGTTCATGCTTAAAATGCTTCAGTTTCCTCAGAGGCTTAGCTTCGACACATCGATAAATAAATCGCAGGGGCTTAAATGAGGTGACTTGCCTTCAGCTGGAAAACCCCTGCTTTACTCTCGTGGTCAGATATATGTCGGATGCACACGAGTCCGAATAATATATACATAACGAGGCCTTATATTCAATTTTAACAAAAATACTTTCTGAAGTTAGCACCCATGTGGGACTTAACTGTCTTTACTGATCTTAATTTTAACTTTGCAATTCTATAGTAAATTTTTGTAACAACCAATATACAAAATCAGCATCAACATCATCGATGACAGTCTTAGCAGGATTTAATTTTTGCGAAAATTGCTGATTGGGCGTATTGGATATAAGGCGCAAATAATTTTTTTTTAGTTTAAATACATACATATATACGATTTTTTTATGAATATTCTCATTATTTCTGAAGTGTGGCAATTAGTTTTGCCAAATGAGTATCAATTAATAAAAGCTCTCATGTTTAAATGCTGCATAAAAAAATGTTTGTAATATGTTTTTAAAACGACAGGATATATAATATTTTTTCGCAATGCACACATATTTTGTTGGAAATAAAAAATTAGCTAGCATATTGAAATTGAACTTGAAACAAATGTTAAGTGGGGAATTGTTTTACATAGAAATGTGTTTGTATGTATATTTTGCTGAAGTTGGTGTAAAACTGTTAATTTAAGCTAATTACATAACTATGTATGTATGTATGGATGTACATGGTACTTGTAGGGAGAGACGTATGTATGTAAGTTTGTATGCACATTAGACCGTACCAGGAGAAAAAACGCCGTATACCTTCAAATCTAATTTTTTTTGCAAGACAGTTTCGAAATATTTTTTTGTCGAACGTGGATCTAAAGTATGTTTACAAGACAGTTTCGAAAGATTTTTATTTTTTTTTTGGTCGAATGTTCTTAAAAATTTTTCGTGAATTATTTGGCATTAACGGTCAGATATTAAAGTATGATAAATCGAAATGTTTATTCCAAAGTTCATTTAACTTAGTACTCCGTTCAAGGACTTACCCACCAGATCTCAGCTCTTATCATCTTAAAGTACTACGCGAAGGTCGTTAAATTAAAGCTAACCAAAAATTATTAAACTTTTGATAAGGATGTATTTCGATTTGAAGGCAATTTAAATTATTTTTCTTGCCAAACGTAGGTTTCGGTTTTTTTTTACATTTTTATCCGACTTCGAAAAAGAAGGTTATCAATTCTTTCAAAGAGAAAATTTGTTTATTCCAAAGTTCATTGATCTTAGGTATCCCATTCTAATAGTTTTTATTATCCTAGCGTACCACCCTAAGTAAGTAAATTATAACACCCTAAGTAAGTAAATTACAGCTCACTAAAATTATTACTATTAAAAAATGTGTTGCCGAATTTAGGTGCCACTGGAATTTAAACAAAAACCCTAGGTTTGATAAAAAAAATTATTTTCGAAATTGTCATACAAAAATACTTTGGCCACAGTGGGGTTCGGGTGATCTTTTTTTGTTTCCCTGTAAGGACGTACGGTCTAATGTGTTTAAATACATATATTTGTATGTGTGAATTTTAGTTTATTGTATGTAGCTTTCAATAGGTGTATGTATGTACTTTTTAGAAGTTTTCGCAGTTGTATGTTTATAATCAGTTGTTTATATTCATTCACAAATCATTAGTTATTTATGGTTTTAAACTAAAAAAAGTGCAGTGGAATTTGTAAAAATTAAAAAAAAGACTGACTTTAAAAGGCATGTACATATGTACGAATGCATGTAAGTATGTGTGCATTTTGATGTATGTATACATGCATGTAGGTATGTATGAATGCAGGTATGCACAAGTAGGTGTTTATGCTGATTATTAAGCGTTAGGCATGATTTAATGGATTACATGTTATATTTTTTTTACATATTATTTTTGTATGTAGTATGTATGTATATAATGTAACGAGTATTTATGAATAAAATATTTTTGGTTGGTGTTTTTTTACGCGTGAACATACATGAATAGAAATATGGGTATGAATTTATATTGGTGAGCATGAGTATGAGCGGAACAAATGTATTTATGTACATATTTAGGTACAAATTTATATACATACATACATACATACAAATGTATGTATGCATGCAAGCGATGGCTTTTTACGAGTATTTATG
Source organism: Rhagoletis zephyria (assembly GCF_001687245.7). Taxonomy (NCBI): domain Eukaryota; kingdom Metazoa; phylum Arthropoda; class Insecta; order Diptera; family Tephritidae; genus Rhagoletis; species Rhagoletis zephyria. The sequence goes on from NW_016169689.1 coordinate 11,659, forward strand.
AATTTTTTTAGAATTATTTCTGGATGATATATGTACTTGCATTAGGGTGGTCCTTAAATGTTGGAAGCAAATCCTTAGATACTTTAGATTTCCTAAGCCTCTGCCCCTACGTCGATGCTACTATAGTCGAAGATATCAAAGATTAATTTTCAACCCGGTTGGAGTCGGTTAAGGTGTGTCGCACAGGGGGCAAAGTCCATATTGCTTTAGTAGTATCGATTTTCGGTATTAAATGAAAAAAATATTTTTGCTTTATTGAGTCCCTATTAGAGAAATCTGAACTTTGCCCCTGCGCGACACACCTTAAGCGTCTCCAATCGGGACCAAACTTTTTATGTGATATCTGTGACCGTAGTATTACCGATTGAGGGGGTGAGACTGTAAATAAACGTTCATTTGATTTTCTAAGGACCACCCTAATGTACATATGTACATAGCTATGAATATAAAATTTTTTGTATGCATGTATATATTTAAAATTAATGTACATATGTATGAGAGCATGTAATACATAAATATATATGACACATAGGTTAAGTGGTAAAGCAAAATAATGGTTTTGTATGCATTTTAAATGCTTCGTGTTTCGAATAAGTGTTGGTATGTATACATATATGTAAATATGTAAGTTTTAAATATACATACATATTTTAGTATTTTTTTAGGTATTAAAAAAAACTTATGTGTGCAGTTGTGTCGACGTATGCACTCTAAATCATATCGTTGCAGTCGTATTCTTCCTCGTCTGTAATTTTTTTTTTTAGTTTGCTTGTGGTTTTGCATTAATTATGGCGCTTAAATGTTGCTCTGGTATGTATGTTCTCGCCTACTATTTTAATACGAGTATGTATGTGCGATGGCAGTATTGTATTTAATTTTTTGTTCGATTTTTTTTCGTACTCATATTTTTAGCAAATTTTTTCTTAATTCCTCTTGTCGTTGTGTGTGCTACGTTAGTTAGTCCTTCTTGTTTGGTAATCATGTTAATCCATTAATTTTTAATTAACGGTATTGCAGTTTAACTCAAAATATATGTATGTACTTATGCATGTTTACCTTGACTAGGCCGCCCGAATAATTACATTTTTAATGCATTTTTCAGCAAACTTTTCGCGGAGAGGCATCGCTTAAGCTTCTTCTCGATTCTCATTTCCCAATAAATAATATGAAGAGAGTGAATTTATCGGCATTGGGCCGTACTATCTTCTTTTCAACTTTCGTTGGCGCTAACGACACTCCATCATTTGAAGCAATTTTTGAGACACTTTGTATGTACTCATGCGAGGGTGTACATAAATGTAGACACAAATTATTCTGCTAGCTGCGGACTTGTTATTAATCCTGGAGGAACAGATCTGGATCAGCATAAGAAGTTTAGTGCCAGCTTCACTCTATCGTGACATTCTCCTTGCGCTTCTCTTTAATTTGATGCCCATACAGTTGTTCTACATTGCACTGCATTTTTGCAATAATTTTTTTAAGTAATCTTTTTTTTCAAATTTCAGAGTCCATTTGAAAACCATGGTGTTTTCTTTTCTGTCGAAAAATTTTCCTTCTCATTGTCCTCTGCGCACAAATATTAAGTGAAGGGCAATGAAACGGCAACATTTTTTGTAAAAAAAAAGACAACGCCATAAATTTTCTGACGAAATCTCTTTCCAAAATGAATAAATTGGCCAATGACCCAGAATTCAGGAAGTATTAGAGAAAAGGGAAGTATTAGAGAAAAAAACAGACTTTATTTAAGTGAATCAGGAGGCAGTCTTATATATATATATATATATATATATATCATTTCATTTTCCCCGAGATGTTTGCATTTTATGTTTTAATTGTAAACGAAAGAAATTCAAACTTTAACAGGGGAAAATTTTTAAAATAAATAACTTACTCGTACATGGCGTATGAGTAACATTCTTTCCTGCTCATATTTCATACAAAAAAATATGACGCCTTTTCATTTGACCATTCACCACTTTTATTTATCTATCGATTCTCTTCGCTAGTAGCTTGAGATTTTGGTAAAAAAAAACAGGTTTTAATACAAATTAAAAAATATATATACAAAAAAATCTGTAATTTTTTTAACTTTTCCACTGTTAAAATTTATTTTTTTTATAAAAATTTAAATATGTTGGGAAAATAACCTGATCTAGAAAAACGGCATACAGATTCGGAATCTACGATTCTAAGTTAAGTTCATTTATTTCGGCTATTTTCCTACAACGAATCTAGCAACAGGGTTTTTTTAATTTTTTTTTTATTTTTTTATTGAATAGTTACTAAATACCGTACTTTTGCTTGGCATTTAATTTTAATCTTTGACTGAAAATCAATAGTTAACCACCGAATGCGAGCCAACTTTTCATTCGGAAATGAAATCGAATTTGTGGTTTATTACAGGAAATCAAAAACTGATTTTTTTAGTAGGGTGGTCCCTAATATCAAATGAACGAACAAACGAACGTACCGAAAGGTTACGGTGAAAAAAGTTGGCTTGCCACTTAGCCTTTTTTGCTTGTTATTCCTTATTAGTTTTTGTCATTGAGCACTACGTTTATGAGTAGGAGAGCAGAGAATTACCTAGATTTCGAAACTGTATCTATTTTGTACGAGTTATTGCAGGAGATTAGGGCTTAAGCGAATTTTATCTTATCTGGCTAGCGCAGTTTTATCATCATCAAACAGCTATTTAGAATATGACCAATCTTGCCAGATTGACAGTTTTAACTGTAAATTACAGTTTTTCCACAAGCTGTGGAAAGAAAGTTTTCCAAAATCAATTTGAATAAAAAAATAAGAAATAAACTAGAAATTCCAGCACTATCGGCTATTTTAAAATCTTAAGATTTCTTAAAAAATTTATTATTGTGTTAAATTTGAAGTCCCGAAAAAATTAACAAAGCAATTTACAACAAATCATTAACCTCATTTCATTAAAACAAAATGTTATTAAAGTGTTGAAGTTACAAGGTCTGTTTTTGTTTAGTTAAATATAATATAAATTGTTAATGGTATTTTATACGAAATTAATTGTATTTTGCTATTTATGTTTAATAAAATTTAAAAACCTCAATTTTTCAAACTTCTGGTTTTTGAAGATTACAGTTTTTGGACGAAGAAAAATTTTTTCTGGAAATTTTCAGGTTTTGAATAGAAATTCTGGCAACACTGAACATGGTTCATTTTGCTAATTTTGGTGTTCTTGATCGGTAAAAATAATTTGTAAAGTTACACCTTACATTGGACCACTGAATTTTTCATATCGTGTACTGGAGCTTGGTACGCTGATAAATGAAATATATCCTTTGTTTTGCATAATTGCATCGAATTAAAAAGGTACTTAATTTAAAGCGCATGTTTATTTTCAAAACTTGTGTGTGTTTTACTTTGGAAAAATTACTGAAATTTTAGAGAGTTTAAACATTTAAAAAAATAGCCCTATGATCCTTAATGAGTCAAATCGCTTAGAAACCATGTAAACTGTTGCTTTTTTTGAAGTGTTTTTTTTTAAAGAAAATAAGTATGTATGTATTACAGCTCTTGTTAATCGACTAATCGGTTAATCGATTAGCAAAAAATAAATTTAAAAAATAGTCGACTTTAGAAAGCCCGCCTAGAAAAATTGGCAGCGATCATTTGACTAACTACATTAAAATTAATTTTAGTAAAAAAAAACCTTATAATTTTAAATTGAACACTGTTTGTTTATTTAAAAAATAAGATACAATTTTAAATTTCCATTTTACTTTCATATTGTAGTATCAAAAAAAAAGAAAAACTAATATGCATGTTTGCCAATAGAGTCCGTCTTCTTACCAATTCAGAAAAATAGCTGGCTGAAATAACTGAAACTGAACTAATAAAAATACCGTTATTGCAAGCAACTGTCACTATTAGGATAATTTCGCTTAGTCGATTTTCAGTGCACCCGATGGTGAGCAGTTTGTCGAAAGTGAAGTGTTAGTCAATTTACAGCGGTTAATCGAATACTTGCTATTCGACTATCAACCGCCAAAATAGTTGCAAATCGAACATTCGGTGAACCGAATAACCGGTCTCGATTTATGTGTATACGGTTTCGTAAATGTTTTTCGCCCAACTCACTTATGTATACATTTCACTGTGCCAAGATTTTATATGCCTTTGGGTGCTTTTGCGATGTTTAGAAATAATAGTGAATTAGGAAAAAAATATGAAAATATTTTTATTCAATACTAAACAATAAAACGAAAAAAAAATTAATGATGTTCTTTAAACACAAAGCAATTTTTATTTAGGTATTTTCTTTAAATTTGGTCCATTGGGTGGTTTAACATTTCCACCAAAGTTTCGGTAACATCGAGGGAATATTACTAAATTTTTTAATAAGTTTTTTGTATTCTAATTGAACTTATTGCGCTTCTTATAAAACTGATCGGAAAACAAAATTTACAAAAATTTCAATTTTTTATAACAAAACTTTTTATTTCAAATTTCTTCACAATTTCAAATTGTTGCTTATTGACTAACAAATAAATATGCACTTTTTGGAGAAAAAAGTAAGGAAAAAGCTTAAGCTACAAAACAGTCGATTTTCGCACAAGCGCGCGTACATACATATATAAGAGTACAAACAAATACACAGCAGTCGTAGCATGAATTAGTTTTTAACAAATACCAAACAGTTCGTCCCTGTCAACAGTAATGAATGTCCTGTACGTATCATTAGTGTTAGTCTGCTGCTAGTGTTAATTGCGAGTGTATGTACATATGTATGCATGTATGTATGTATGTATGTAACTGTACATCAATGTTAATGTTTAATTACGTTAAAATACGTACAAAGTAAGTTTGGCAGTTTCGCTTGTTGTTTTTAAAGTCTGTATGTATGTATGTACATAAATAAGTATTTGCAAGTGTGCGTGTAGTTTTGTGTATTTGTTTAACTGCTGTAATAGTTGTTTATTTTATATTAATTAAATTAAATATTTACACGCCGCGCGCTCTCAGGCATTGGCCACTCTGGACTTTGCACAAAGTTGGCGTAAACATTTGAGTGAGTTAGCCAGCGAGTGAGTGAGCAAAGTGTACACTAGAGGCTGACCTAAAGGATGTGTGTGTGTGTATGCATGTGAGCAGTTCTATAAGTTTGTGAATAATTAAATAAATTTGCATTATAAAGTTTTCTGACGTTAATGCGCTGCACTCAACAACGCTTCTAGTCACTACACTCTTCCTTTTTTTCTGCCTCTGCCTTCGCACTCAATTTCCGCTCGTTGGCTTTACTCACCATCACTAAAGCCTGCCTGGCTCTTTCACGCGGTTAGCCTAACTAAATATTTATAGCCATGTAGGT
>NW_016169690.1:0-16993 GCF_001687245.7 Rhagoletis zephyria
AAATTTTTACGAAAGTTTATTGGGTTTTTTAATACCATCTTGGCCTCGTTCTTCCCCGAGTGTTTGAAATTTCTACGTGTTACATTAGGTGTAATTTGTTTCAAGAAAACTCAACATACTTAAAGTCAGCCAAAAAATAAAAGATCCTAACATTTTTCTTTGCTTACACTCGACAAAACTTTTTCAACGTAAAACCTTCCAAAAATGTATTTGTATGACACCCATATTATAATACAAACCTTAATTACAAATCTAATGCACTTAATTAAAGTTTAACTTAATTTTTTAAACATGTGGCAACCCACCTCACGTAGTTCAAAAATTAATCCTTTTCAAAGCCATTTCGATGGATACTCATATTGTAGTAATTCGTTTAACTTGTTGGATAATTTTAGTTGAGTTTAATTTTTAAATAGGTGGCAACACTATTCAGTCACCTCAAAAGTTTTCTAAATCATCAAATGAAAGATACTTTGACCCTCCGTCGTTTGACACTCATATATAAATATTTCATACAACTTGTGTATATTTTAAATAAATTCGACATTTCAAATATTTTAATTCTACAGCCTTCTTTAATCACTTAATTTGACTCCCACATTGTGATACATATTTAAATCTCCAATTCCATTCATTCGTGTTGAATTTGACTTTTTAAAGAGGCGGCAACCCTCAGTAATGTTGTTAAAAATAACGCCTTTTTAAAACTCTTCCGTATGAGGCCCGTCTGTCTTGTTTTAGTTACCGAGTTACCTAAATTAAAGTTGATTTTTTTTAAACAGCTGGCAACCCTCTCACATTAAAATTTGTTGTCACCTAGATACAAAACTTCTCCTCGCCTTGGCAAGAAAGTAGATGCAATGTAATTTTTCGTTAAAGTATTAATCGTCGTACCCCCACTATATGTCTCTAATTTCATCAAAAATTAATACAGTTTTCTGAAGATATCGACTTATGCGCCATCTAGAGGATTAAAATGTGGCTATTCCCGGTAATTTACCGCTAGCAAAAGATGCTAGTATTTAGGAGACGTCTTCCATAACAGAATATGCCGCAACTGAGTCTTAGATGGCACCGAAGAAACAGTAAAGCAGTTAGCGGATTTATCTAGTGCTACAATAGGCGATATATACAAAATCATAAGCAAAATTTTGTGAGGTGGCGTGCTGCTTCAAACAGCAACTACGTCCTTTCCTTTCAATGATCGATACTAAAATTATAATGCTTCTTACATACATTTTTGTTAGCCGTCAAAACTAACTGTGAATCTTATTAGCCACTCTCTTCCACTTACACTTTTGTTCGTAACGCGAAGGAACAGACTTCACTATTACCTAAATAACCAGAATTCCGCGAATAATGGATAGACGCTACGTTTAAATAATTTCTAAACGAGGCGACAGCTGCGCATGCGTATTTGGTAGGCAACAAATATACGATATGTGCATATAACATTTTTGACCGTTGGTGATGCGTGCACGTTGCACATTAATTAAAAACTACCCTAAAACGATTGCCGAGTAGCGTCAAAATGCACTGTGCTGCAAGCAGCGTAAATTGTTGTCGCCGCTGCCTTCTGATCTTCGGTACGTGTGGCACGCAATGAGTGTATAAGGCAAATTGATTAAAAACAGCAAACCAAACACGCTACAATTACCACCACTTAAGGCAAAACAACAACACATATATATATATACGAAAAACAACATCATCATCACTTCAAAAGTGTAGCTGCCCAATGCTTCATTTCATTTAACTTCAATTCATTTTATGACAGCGCGGAAATTAATTTCCTACTCAAACGTCTTTTTTGTTATGACTGTATTTTCGCCACATTTACTGTTATTTTTAATGTGTCCGAGTGATCCGAGTCTTGTAAAAAGTAGCAATCAAATTGTCACCCGTAAATGTGTTTATCAAAATGCTGCTGGTCTGTATTTATTTATTTTTTCTCGGAAATACTTTTTTTATTATTACTTTCATTACTTTTTTTCGACTTCAGTGTTTGCAATAAATTAATTTTATGACCGCATGCAGCGGCGGTCGTTGTGATAATTTGTCGATGATGTATATCATCATGCATCTGTATATTAATGTCAAACTACGTCACTTAGTTTGCTTTTTACAGCCACTGAAAGCCGACATTCTTGTGAATTCCGATCAAAATGGCCGAAATTCATAACTGGGTCTTCGAACTGATGTCTAATCGATGATTTTTTCAGATGAAGTTCCCTTTTCTACTACATACATACTACATACTACATTCAACCAAAAGCATATATACAGTATTTAATAGAAGAAACAGGTCAGAGGTGACGAGTTTGAGGAAATCTGTTATTAAGGTCGGTGTTATGCAGAAAGTTTGTTTGGCAAACTGCGTGCAGTTGTTGTTGCAGCAAACTCGGAGAGAGCGAGTTTGGCGACTCTCACAGCAAACTAATTTTGTTTGGTCAAACTGCAGCAAATTTGGTGTTGTCATATACAAAAATTTTAGACAATTGTTGCTATACACAAAAATTGTCGTTATACCGAAAGCCAGAGAACTGAATTTATGCTGTAGGAGCTTCAAAGATTAGGGCACAGTTAATTGCCTATACGATATCAAAAAAAACAAGTAAGAAAGTCTAAGTTCGGGCGGAGCCGAACATTAAATACCCGGCGCAAGTATTAAATATATGTTTTTTCACCTTTCCGAAAGCTACCGCTAGATGGTAAGCCGGGGGTATCAATTTTGGGTAAATTAGCGTCCTTCAATTTCGAAATATTGAAGTTTCAAGCATTTCTGAAATTTACCGTTATATGAGAAGCGGCCGTTATTTTAGTCCGATTTCAATAATTTTCAACGTTTTGCTTTTATGTGGCAAGCACAATAACCATACCGAGTTTGGTACAAATTGGTATAACGGTTACCGATATACTTATATGTGATCATAAGTGGGCGGTGCCACGCCCATTTTCCAAAATTTTACCATAAACGTATTTCTTGGTAAAGAATTGTTGCAAGCATCAATTTTGAATAAATTAGCTTCAATATTTACTGATTTATCGAAGATTTTGTATTTCTCTAAATTACCGTTATATGGGATGTGGGCGTGGTTATTGTCCGATTTTAAAAAGTTTCGGCGATTTTTTATGCTGTACCAAGGCCAACAACTGTGCCAAGTTTGGAAGAAATTGGTGCAGCGGTTACCAAGATATACACATGTAACCATAAGTGGGCGTGGCTACGCCCATTTTCCAAAAATTTATAATATTCTTATTTTTCGTCTAAAAATTATTGTAAATATCAATTTTGAGTGAATTATCTTCAGTAGTTACTAAAATATCGCAGTTTTCGTATTTCTGGAAATTACCGTTATATGGGAAGTGGGCGTGGTTAAAGTCCGATTTCGCCCATTTTCAATACCAACCTACCTTGGATTAAGGGAAACCTACATACCAAATTTCGTTGAGATATCTCAATTTTTGCTCGAGTTATCGTGTACACGGACAGACGGACAGACGGACAGACGGACAGACGGACGGACAGACAGACATGGCTTAATCGATTTCTTTTTTCATCCTGATCATTTATGTATACATTTGTCTATATCTATCTCGATTCGTTTTGGCTGTTACAAACAACCGTTATGTGAACAAAATTAATATACCCTTGTGCACAAGTGCGCTCGGGTATAAAAATATATTAATTGTGCGCGTTATGTACATCTGAAATTCTCATTTCGTGTTGGCAATAGCCATGAAAACCATAATGAACGTGCAACTCTGTGCCAAACTCGACATAACCACCTCCGAGCAAACTAAGCAGCCGCCATTTAATTTGGCAAACAAAAGTTTGTCTGCATAACACCGACCTAAGAAAGGATGAAGATACATATTTTCAAAACGCTAGACTAATCGTATGGAACTTAAAAGAGCCTATGTTGAGAAATAAAACGCTCTAAAAAATACTTTCCACACAAAGTCACTGACTCATCAAACAGCCTTCGTATGTCGCATTTCGTGACACGCTGATAGTTCTTCGTGCAGTGAGCAAATAAATTTGTCAACGCACCGTTGAAATGTCAACTTCGGCAGCGTTTCTATTGTAATTGTTGTTGTTGTTGTTGTTGTCATAGCCACTGCTGTCAATGTTATTGGTGCTTTGAGGCNAGTCACTGACTCATCAAACAGCCTTCGTATGTCGCATTTCGTGACACGCTAATAGTTCTTCGTGCAGTGAGCAAATAAATTTGTCAACGCACCGTTGAAATGTCAACTTCGGCAGCATTTCTATTGTAATTGTTGTTGTTGTTGTCATAGCCACTGCTGTCAATGTTATTGGTGCTTTGAGGAGAAATGGTTATTTTTTTTGCCGTCCTTTGTTGTTTTACATCTGTCATCATTATGGTTATTGACTTTTAACGGTCAATTGCCGCAGTCATTTCGTTTTTTTTTTCTTTGTCATCATTTAATTTTTTACTGCTTCTCCAAACTTCAAACTTTCGCATTCTTGTTGTTGCTGTTGCTGTTTGTATATTACTGTTATCTTTTGCTGCTCGTTGCATGGTTTTTGAAATTGTTTGCATCGCAGCCATCATTAAATGCTCTGACATAAATTGCAGTCATCTTTCGCGCCACCGACTGTATTTCAAAGGCAACTCACGCACATTCCCCGAAAGTGTGGGGAAAATAACGCTGCCACCAGCAAAGCTCAACCCAGCTGGAAACACCGCGAAAAGCACATACTGCGTTTTCGCAGGCGGCGGATGTGCACTCCGATGAGTTCTTTGGGAGCTTTAATGATATTGAAACCAAGGCTTTTTAATCTTACCCTAGCGAAAGCAGCGAAGATGAGAAAAAAGTATTGAAACCATTTCACTTGATCGTCCTTGCGACAGCTACGACAGACAATAGTGGTCAGAGATGATGCTAGGTTGTACCGAAGGAATTCGTGTTGAACAGTGACCTGTTGCGATTCTTTCCAGCACCAAGAGTTAGCGCTTGGCCAGCTTAAAAAAGCTCCGTTGACCAACTACAACCAGAATACAAGCCTTTTAACTCTTCCGTTCAACTAAGAACCAACGGAAAACCCCTAACCAGAGACTTCTTTACATCCACCCACTCTTTGGATGGATCTGTATAGAGAAGGAACCATTGGGACCAGCATCGGTACATGTGGATCAATTCCTTCATTGTGAAGTCAAATTTTCTATAAAGCCCGTAATCCGGGCTAAAGGAGAACGCCGTACTCATTCGGCTGATGGCAGAGGTATTACCTAGAATGTTTGCAGGAAAAAAAGCCGAAAATTTTCAAAAGCGGTGCCCTTAAAATACCGAGAAGTGTAAGAAGGCACAGAAAATTCGGAAAGAAAAATTTCCAAAAACTTAATTCGAAAACTAAGAGTCGCAAAAAACATAGAATTCCCAATAAAAACTTCAGAAAGAAGTTTGTGGAGTGAACGACATAATCATGCAGCTCTCTGACTTTAACTTGCCGTTACCCTGACCGTCGGGTCTTCAGCACCATTAGCCGACTTGATGTTCTGAATTTGACAGCCCTTGCTAATTCTAATCGCTCCGNCTCATTCGGCTGATGGCAGAGGTATTACCTAGAATGTTTGCAGGAAAAAAGGCCGAAAATTTTCAAAAGCGGTGCCCTTAAAATACCGAGAAGTGTAAGAAGGCACAGAAAATTCGGTAAGAAAATTTTCAAAAATTTAAATCGAAAACCAAGAGTCGCAAAAAACATAGAATTCCTAATAAAAACTTCAGAAAGAAGTTTGTGGAGTGAACGACATAATCATGCAGCTCTCTGACTGTAACTTGCCGTTACCCTGACCGTCGGGTCTTCAGCACCATTAGCCGACTTGATGTTCTGAATTTGACAGCCCTTGCTAATTCTAATCGCTCCAACAGTGAATATCTGACCCAATCACAGCGCCCCAGGAGGAGATGAGATTCTACTATATATTATTTACTTCGAACATCACATATCGTTCACTTTTTCGTTTTTTTTTAAACCACTGGGCTAACATTTTTTCTGTAAACTACGTTAATGTAAAGCGAAATTGCATGGCGTGTCCCTTTTTGTACAAACGAAGAGTAATTTAACCGCACAAATGCATCCAATCAACCATTTATTACAGCTACTTGCCCTTTGATATGTCTCCAATGCCCACCCGCACACTACGAATTCTCCTTTGTGGTATGTACATCATATAGTATTGGTTCATTGACGTTAAATAGGCGACTTAATGAAACGTTGCAGTCAAAATGTAATGATTAATTAAAATATCATCACAACCAACCGTAGCTGCAACGAAAGCAGCAACAAAAAGTGTATATTGCAAATTGCTTCACACCGCACTAATAACTGAGATGCCGCAGCACTTAAAGCCATCCCTAAATTGTAGCGCCAAGCGTTGCGTTTTCTGATGCCAGCAAGTGGCGACGCATGCGTTTTTCTCATTGACAGAGTCTATTCTGCGCTGGTAATAAAATTTTGTAACCGGTGGACGAAAGTTCCTCTAAATTTTTAAACCCTTTTCGCATTCTGTATCGGTAACCGGTAACCGGTAAATTTCGTTACCATCCCATAAGCTGGTAAGAAAGTATTGCGCCGTAAAATATGCAATGCCAGAATTTCCACAATTCTTCATAGCTGAATTGCTGAATATTTTAATTGCATTACCAACGTACTTATATAGAAACGCAGTGACAAGAACTGGTAACATTTTTTGGTAATACAATTTTCCGGTTACAAAATCGGAATAGACCTGTTACTCTAGTGTTCTTTGTCGTTCCCTATTTCTTTTTTTTTTTGCCACTTTCTTTCTTTTTGTCTTCAGCACCCGACTTCAAAGCGTAACGCCATGTCAACAATTAAAGTTCCATTTGTTCGGTTGCTTGACGCGCCAATTTTGGGGTGGCTGTTACACGCGTTTGTTGGTCTTCTCATTAATACAAGTATTACCAACTGCCTGCCTTACCGATCAATGCGAAGACAGCAAGGCAAAGCATTACTTATGCCCAAATACCCTGATATACATACATACATAGATACACATGTATGGGCGCCTATGCTTATGTATGTAAGTATGTGTTTGGTCTTTTGAAGTCCCTTAGCGAAACAAACGCTTGTCCTTTGCATAATTAATTTACAAATATGTAGCCCACAGCTCCATGGCGGTGATGTACAATCATTTGTTGCTGTTGTGCTTGTGTTTACATTGTGCTGACCTAAATGATTACCTTTGAATTTCCCAACTTCATTATGATGGATTAACACATTAACCAGACTAGCTGGGTAGGGTTCGAGTTTTGATGCCACTTGAATGGTTCATGAATTGATGAGAAATCGAAACGAAGTTGGCGTTTGTGTTTGCGAGAAATAAAAAAGATACAAAGAAGTAGGCAGCCAAGAGATGGGTAGAAATGAAAGCATCAATCGAAACAAAATGATAAAAGTTGGATGAAATTGACTTTAACCTGAGAAAACAGGAGATTAAGGCAACTATGCTGAAAACCTCAGGCACGAGAATGGCATAAACCCGAAGCTTATAAAAGGTATTCTACAATTCATAAGAGATTGCAGTAAATTATGTAAAATATCAAGTTTTTAAGGATGTATGGAATAGCGTATCGAGATAATAGTCCTGTTCATTTCCCTTTGGAGAGAAAGCTAGACTAGGCTACAGGAAGAAAAGAACGGAATCGAATGGCAGACGGCGTTCTATGGGCTGTTCTCCATCAACTGATGGCCAACGAATCGCTAACGAAATTTCAGAGAAAAGCGCCAAAACTAGTCGCGCACGCAAAAGTCGTGGAAGTGGTGGAGACTGGGAAGTATCTGGCTACCGTCAACAGCGTGATACAACACCGGACAACTAAAGCAAGCCTTGGCATGAATGCATATAAAACGAACTTCGGTACTTTTCAAATGGAAGTATAATGTCATTACTGGGTGACACAGAAATAAATAATTGCTGTGGAAATGAATACGCCATAAAAGATATAGGTCTATCGTATGCGCTGATGTAATGGTACTACAGAGCAGTAGTAAATCTAAATTACTCTATCTGGACCTTGGGGTGGTGGACGGTATCGATGAGTTCAGCATACTTATCTTAAACCACTGGGAAAAGGAACAATGTATGGTTGCTTCCTGCTTAACGGGGCACGGAGGGCAGCTACAGTAACGGCTTTAGAAATTATGCGAAATTTGCCATCAAAAGGCTTCGAATTAAAGAATCTTGCAACGAAATCGGCTATTAGAGTAGCAGCAGCAGTTGAGTTTACATAAAAGCCTTCGGTCATACCTCAACACCTCTAGCACGTATGGTACCAAAATTTCCAACGAAGTGCGTGGTGGAGTCTACTGCAAAGAGTTGGGCATTAATTAGGCGGATATTTAAACATTTCAGACAGAAGCTTGAACACTCCTAGTAAAGACATCAGAACCGGATGGGCCTATAGAAGTACATATTTGAGTTTGTTTGATTTTCGCTTATTTTTCTGTAGTCGTGTGGCCAAACACTGCAAAATCTCGTTAAAATATGTTCGAATAAAAGTCCGAAGAAAAATATTCTCGTATACGAAAGTTATCAGTATTCCTTTGATCTCCACACCTCCTGGGCAGGAATCCTGGAGTTTTCTTATTTATCGAACTTTTGGGGAAAAAATCGTTAAGATCTTGTCGCTTGGCGTATAGTCCGAAAATGTCATAAAGGAGCGAAGAAATTTATTTTCTTCAATACTTATGAATGGTTTCCCAGCGAAACTTACAAAATATGAGCTTCTACTATAATTATCCACTATTTAATTTGTGAAGTAGAGAAGCATTGAGACAGGGTAACAACAAAAAAAATTTTCTATGCCACCTCATACGTAGTATTGCATTTGGCGGATACGAGACGACGATATTTCTGTTTAGAAGCAATTTCAGTACTCTTTCATTTGACACCAAATTTGTTTAATTTAGGTAAGCGGTTTTTTTTATTAAATATTACGAACGAAATTTTTTCGTCCTTAAAAAATATTTCGGCAAAGTTTAACTGTTATTACTGGACTAAAAAATCTGGGTTGAACGACTATTTTATTTCAAATAAAATAAAAGTTCAAAATTTAAAAAATTCTTTCTAACGACTTTTATTATAAAAGTTATAAAAGTCATGGTCCCTGGTTTATAGTAATCCTTATAGACAGCCATATACTATGCTATCGCAGGGCCCTATACAATAGGATAATAATCTCCAGGCTCGCCAAAGAGTGTTTTGACACTCTTCTACCCTTGGCAGCGAGAAACTCGCTAACAATGTTACCGCTTAATCGAGGGAAAATATTTAGATCGCCGAGGATCTGTCGAGAAAATCTGCATCGTCTATTTATGTAGGCCGAAACCAAGGAGTGCTTTTTGAGACTTGCAAATCCTGAGCCGGTAAGACTGACCAGGCTTTTTGAATACCCTTTGCTGGAAAAAGACATAAATGTTTTGATATGAATTAAAATTAGGTTAGTCACAGGATACCTAACCGGTCATAGCCATTTTCGCTTTCACATGCATCCGAAATGTATGACCATCGAGATGGAATACCGGCTTTGTCTTGAAGACGAAGCGGCGTCCGAGAGCACATTCTATGTGATTGTCCAGTGTTGGCCAGACTTAGACTGGACTCATCCACATCCTTATTATTAGTAGTTGATCTGGATAGTTGATATTACCTTGGGATGTCAGGGTTAGCAGCTTATCATTGAAATACAAAATATCTTTTAGGTCGCAGTGATACTTGTTCTGCGATAGGTTTGTATCTACATATACCAAATCATTTACTAACTTTTTTTAAGCTAGAACATTGAGCAGCAAAAAATCGAATTTCTTGTGAGCTCGTTTCAAAACAATTAGTGTAATTTGTACACTTCTATATACATTTTTTTTACAAAAACACAATTTCCTATCGCTTAGCTAAGTACCTTAATCAAATTAAGCACGAAAGATTTGGTCGTTAGACACGCACATTTATTGAAACACGCACTGTTACTTGATTAACATGTATTTGTGAGCATATTCCTTGCTTCTACTTACAAAAGGATCTTGCGGAAATTCACCCAAATAACAGTGATAAAGGAAATGTTCAATTACGCATTCAAACAAGAACATTTTCACAATTTTTTTCCCACGAAACTACCTTAATTTTATGCGCAATTGGAAGAAAAGCACACACGGAAGTACTTAATAAATATGCTAAGGGCCCCCGCGAAGGCGTAAAAGTTCACACCACAACCCCACACCCAACCACTTACCGAACAAGAAATAACATGAAACAACATGAATACATTAACACGCAATGCGAACGAGAAGAAGAAGAAAAAATGCGAGGGAATAAAAATTGTAGATGTAACTAATAAACAAACGCATAAATTTTGGTGAGTGCTTGGCAATAATGGCGGCAAGACTACTTGTAAAACTAACGTGTTCAAGTCATAATAAACCTGTTGAAAGGACGGCGAAGACGGAGGGCGGGTGGTAGTGAAGTGAAGTGAGGAGGAATAGAAGGAATAGAAGCAGAAAAATTAAAATTCACTCGAGGGTGGAATACATTGGTGTCGCCTAATGATGTGGAAAATGTGAAAAGAACTGAGTGAAATGAACAAAATTGTTGAATAGTTTCATACATATATAAGTAAGTATTTACATTAGATCGCACCACCTTACAAGCGAACAAACAAAAGTTCGCCGTGAGTTTAAAGTATTTTTGCAATTTGAAAACGAAAAGAAAAATCTAAAACAAAAAATTATGCCAAACCTTGGGGTCGCGGTTTTATGGTTTTCGATGACAACTACATTCACCATTAATTTTTTTTAAATAGTTCCACTGAAATAATCGAAAATTTTTATAATTTTTGGTGAACTAGGATCTGGTAAATACGTAAGTACTAGAACGAGTCAATGAATTTTGGAAAAAAAAATTCTCCTCGAGAAAAAACATCGACGTATCCTACTTTAAGATGTACAGGGCAATTCTGGCAACTATCTTTTATTAAATTAATTAAAATTAAAAGATTTTCTAACAAGGAAGCCTTAGCGTTATGTGCTTGTCTATTACAGCTAGTTTCACCAAAGCAATTTAAGTGAAAAATGATTTAAATTTTTTAAATTTTATATGGAAATTGACAAAAAATAAAAAAATAATTTTCCATTTAAATTTCTGATTAAACCGGCTGTTGGCACTAAACTTTCTAAAAATTTAATTAAATAAATAAAACAATATGTATGTATATGTACACATGTTTTTTTTAAAACAGTAAAAACTAAAAATTAAGAAAAATTGATTAAAATAAGAAAAAGATTTAATAAAAGTAAATAAATCAAGTTTCTATAAAATAAATTAAGTTTAAAAAAAAAATATGTTTCTCTTTAAAAATAAAACCTAAACAATAAAAAAATAAATAAATAAATGGAAAAAATAAATGTACAAAAAGAATATAAATAAAGTTCCTAAAAATTAAATTAAATTAAAACATATTTTGATTTTTAAAACAATGAGATCTAAATACTAAGCAAGTTAAATCAAGAAAAAAACACTTAATTGCGGCGGTTGAGACAGCGTGAGCTAAATGATATTCATCTCCATTTGGATCCTGCTCGAATGTTTTCTGTCAAAAGAGCTTTTCACCATGAAGGCTGGCAACGGAGCTTTTTTTCATGCCAGAAGAAATAAAATATTTTAAGCTATCTTCCCTACTGTCTTTCTTAGCCAGAATTTCAGTGTACGACGGCGAACTTTTTTCTGGTACGGTCTAATGTACATATGTATGTAAGCGAGGAAATGGATCTACGCGAGGGACACAAGCGCTACTCTAACGAATGCCCAGTTAAGCTAAATCTGTGCTTTGTCTGTTTTGTTCGGAGTCAGAACAAATAAACAAGTCAAATATATAAATGAACGCAGTGGCAAATATTTCGCTGAAAGAACTAATCAAAATGGTTATTGCAGACATAGAAGGATAACATCAAAATAATATACTAACACTAGCCGCCGACAGGCCAAAGAAAGCAGCGCAAACCAAGTAAAAAGTAATAGAAGAGAAAACTTTAGGAAATTGAAGAGACAGCCAGTGAAGCGCTCTCGAAGAGGGGCAGGAAAAAGAGGACAGAGCAGGCGACAGGAAGCGGCGGAGACAGCTGAGAGGCGGACAGACGCAGACGGGTTGAAGGTGCAGATAAACGGTCGACAGGGCGACTAAGCAGCCAGCAATACAGCCAACAATAGCAACAACAACAATAATGAAAAAGCAGAAATTGCACGAGCATAGCAACATGTGAACACATTTTACATTTCAACTTGTATACAATGGAAATAAATTGCGAACAGGACAATGGAATTTGGTGTAGGAATGCAGCTGAAGCTACCAGTCAGCAGACGCTTAGGAATGCCAGCAAAAGACATAAAAGTAACGAAGAAGATTGCGTGGGAGTGGCGCGTCGGAACAGAGCAGAGGAGTGAATGTACTTTGGTTGAAGTGGGTGCAGTGAGCGCTTCGATGCCATTGAAAGTCGAGAGAAAAATGGGCAGGAAATATCAAACAAAGCAAAAAGGAAAAGGAAATACGAGTACGAGAGAAGGAAGACATGTGCAAACTAGGAAAAGGAGAAAACCAAAAAAAAAAGAAAGCAATGAGAGGTGATTACTTAGCCGGGTACTCGAAACGCTACATACTCGTATCTTAAGAAGGCGAGTGCTTAACCGAACAAGCCAAGGGCGGTTAAGATATTTATTTTTTTTTTTTTTTATGAATAGAATAACATGAAAGAAAATACGCCATCAAATGAAAAATTGCAAAGTTACATATTGCAGAAAAGCAAACAAATAAAGAACGGGAAAAGCAAATATTTATGGAACAAGCATGCGGCCAACCAAAATATAGCGGAAATGAAAAATGAAGAGTGAAAAGTGAAGAGCTGAGTAGTTTTTGGTTAACAGCATGTGCCAGTCTAAACAGTGTATAACTATTTAAAGGGAGAAATTGAAGAATGCTTGTGAATGAACTGTTAGAATAATATTTATATGGCACACAAATGTTTGGACTACGCTGAAATCAATAAAATGAATTTAAGTTGGAACTGATTTAGCGTTCGACATAAATTCAAAGCAAATAAAAGCAAAGCAGAAGTCATTGCAAGGGGGAGTAAAGCTTTTTCAAAGAGTCGGACGAAAACTGGATTCGAATACGGTAGGTATTCCAATATTTTATACGTATTATTATAATATAAGACTATTTACACCGTCTGAAGGGGCTCTAATTCAGAATGAGTGGAGTATAAAAATAAGGGATAGTGCTTAGTCTGTTTTCAGAAACCGTACCTAAAATGTATTATTTTTTTTATAAAAAGCACACACTTTGACATTTATTTCGCATGGAAGCAAATTTTTTTTTTTTGATTTTTAATTTTATTCTATAAATCATAAAACGCAAAGTCGAGATTTACATAAATAAATCTGGAAGTTCAAGAAAGTTTCCAAAGCAAATGCCAAAAAATAGCCTTGCAAAAAAATATATGTATAACACGGAAAATTTCCAAGAATTTCCGCTGGAAACCCAAAAATCCTGAACGTGTTTGAAGAAACCCGGAAAAAATCTTGGAAAATTTCGAAACAAGTTAATTACTCCGAAAATTTTCGAATAACTACCGAAACAAAGCACCTAAAATACTAAACGGTGCCGGAGAGTTCACAAAAAAAAAAATCCCAAAATTTTGGCAAACCAGGTTCAGTCAAGCTTTACGCATCCTCCGGGCAACTTATGCTTAGTCTATTGCGGACCACAGTGCCTGCCCACCATTTATTTGAATGGTTCAATCTTTCCTTTGTATTTACATACAAATAACCCGGTCCCCTTTCTGCCAGAGTTTTTAAGTCTCGAAAAAAATTCCAGACACAATGAAACCCAATTCTCGAAAAGTTCCGGGCATCCACAAAAAAGGTTGAGTTGCTGATTTAGGGAGGCCATCTGATTAAAAAAAAGGGAAAGTACGGGAATTGAAGAAGATTAGCTAAAAAGTAGATATGTGAACGTTCTTATTAATGTTTTGTTTTACCAGCAACGTAAAGTAATCCACAAAAATTTAAGAATTAAAAAATTTAATTTTTTTGAATCGCAAAAATTTTACACAATTTTGACTTTGACCAAGTGAATAAGTGTGAATAAAATGTCAAATCAATCAAATTTCAAATCACAATTTTGACGAATTTTCGGTATAAGAAAAAATTAATTTTTTTCAGACGCTTAAATTATTTTTAAACGAGTAATTTTTAAGTAAAAAACAAAAGCAACTTCATTCAATTCTCATATAAAAACTTTAGAAAGCCGTTAATTTCTTCATGACACAATGATCCGGTCTAAATCACATTAGTAAGGTACAAAAAATATTTATAGAAATAGGTTAACGTGGTCCAAAGTTATCCAGTAACACACATAAAAAAAAACTATTCCGGCGAATTGATAACCCTCGCCTTTTTTGAAGTCGGTTAATTGCAGGGTGCTAAATATAAAATTTAGATGCATCAGTCTGAGCTCGGTGGTTATCGGCATCAATCTAATTCAATATCATTTTCGGCACCATTTATTTATAGTATTCGTGTGCCTTTGTATTCATACATATTTCAATTTTTATCTGTACCGGAAACCAACATAACCGGTTTCAATGAAAGAGAATGAATGTCTCAATGGCAGAAACAAATTTTCATATGCTTTGCAGACAGTGATAAAAGGGATAGAAATATTAAGAAGAAGAAGAAGCTAATAGGAAAACACGATGCTGGCAATTTCCGCCGCAGAACAAACACACATTAATATGCCTCGCTTTACTTTAATTTACACTACTACTAGGATTTGGCTTAGCGGCAGATATTGCAAAAATATTAAGATGATAAGAGCAGATTTACAACGCCTTGACTCCGCCATGGTACCAATAACGGTACTTTTCAATGACTGATGCGAGAATACTTAATATATATTGTTTTTTTTTTTTTTAAGAACGATAAGCGGAAAAAGGCGTTTGATATTGATAGAAAAAAAAGACTACGAGTAATTTAGTTCTGAAATGAAGCGAAGCGATTTTTCGCCAAAACAAAAAATGAGTCAACAAAACAAATACATACATATAAGCTTAAGCGGGTCAATAAAAGAGCAGCACACAGGGCGTATGAGTAACACTTGCTGGTATGTATGTAAAGGCAACGCTAGGTCAGAAAGGGTGGCAGGAAGAGGCACTCACACTACAATTCGGCATGCCGTTTAGTGATAGCCTTGAAGGATGTTAGTGTATAGGCAAATGTTGCAGACATAAAGTCAATTTTCCAAAAATGATCTTCTTTATCATTGCAAAGCGAAGTTGTTTTTGTCCGTAGTACACTCTTTCATTGCTGCGGCGGCTGCTGGCGTTCTTGTTTATCCTGCAATCGGCAGCATTATTCAAATTTTTCGACGGCGTTTTTGTAGTTTATTGAATTGTTTTGGGCGAGCTTTGTTGATATGCTTACCAGAAAAGGATTGGTATGCCCTCTCACGCAGCCATATTACAGAACGGGTTTGTTGTGCTTATTTATGCTAATCTTTAATCTTATTTATTTATATTTGCTTGCAAAGAGAAAAACACACACAACTTTAGTAGGATTGGTTTCTGTTAAATTTTTAAATAAAATTATGCAATATTACTTGCCACGAGAATTGCATGGAAACTTACGATGTATTAAAATTTTGAAGCTATCGCATAAACAAAACCCATCCATGTTTACTGAATCCCAAATCGTCTATCATAAGCAATATGTAGTGGCAGTCACATGACTTTCTACGTTTTCCAATGCCAAAGACGAAATGGTATACAATACTTTGGTTTTGATTACCCCACCCCATTCTAATAATAAACAATAAAAGAGCGCAACCAAATAACTTCAATCATTATTGCATACTTTGAGGCTTTCATGGCTGCTTTTTATCAGCGATAGCATTTCGGCAGCAGCCTTTAAGTGCCTCATTGTTGTCGCACACATCAAATTCAATCCATTTGCCAAAAAATTGGTTTTCAATTTATCGGCGCGTCAGCCATTTGGCGCAAAAGAAAAAATGAGCCAATTAGACTTGGCAGAGATGGCAGACGAGAATACGAAATGAAATACATAAATCTAAATTTTTTATTGTAGAAAATTTGTGGGAGCGGCAGAAGGAAAACACCTTTAGCAAAAAAGAAAAGATGAATAAGGTAAATATGTATGTGTGTACAGAAAAGCAGAAACTTAAGATGCTGAAAAGCTTTAGGTATGGCACTTTTTGATGAGTCGGGCTTTCTGTAGTTAAATAAAGTTTACAGTCTTATAGGTATCTTAAATATTTTTTTTCTTATCTTAGGGTCTCTGAAAAGTGTTCGTAAGATTATGCCGATTAATGTTCTCAACTCAAAAATTTTCTGGCTTTAGAATGAGATACACATATTGCATTCAAGGGCACTCCTCCGAAAATTTTTAGGAGGCGTCAAATCCTGCACAAAAGTATCGACACACCACCATATACATACATTTGTTGGCGAAGCTGGCTCTACCACCACCATGTTTAAACTTGGAATCCCTGAAAAACTAATAAAGCTATGTAGAGTGCCGTCGAACTCAACCTTCAGCTTCACGCGGTTCGCTGAAAAGCGTAATACAAGCGGCCAATCTTAGTCGCAGCGACACTAGGCCAAGATTTTGAGTGTCAAAAATTAGATAATAATAATTGTGTCACCTCACTTTACTTCTTCAAGTATGGATATCATTTCAGTATCCAAAGCTCCTTGATATAATATATGAGCGGGTCCTTGTACCGATACGAGTTTTTCACAAGTGGTTCGAATCACTAAACCGAAACGCATTTTTGGAGTGCTTTGCAGCTCTGGTTAGTAGTGTATTACAATCAATTCGTGACTTACATATATATTACAGAAATGTACATGTTTATTTATGTATTTTGGTAGTAAATT
>NW_016169691.1:0-1994 GCF_001687245.7 Rhagoletis zephyria
GAGAAAAAACCACAAGCAGCGTATATTTTGTTTTTGATTTTGAAATCTTAAATATCCAAACATTCTTATGTAAATATTTTCGGGTAAACTGTAATCAAAAATCAAGTGCAGTAAAAAAGCAAATCAGCTGCAGGTTACTACCTGCTTAATATGTATGACTTAAGCATGGATAACACGATTTGAGCATTTGTGCACTCTGGCAGTCAAGGACTAAAAAATTCCAAACAACCCCACTCTGTTGCTATCAAAATGTAAAAATCTGTACAAAAATACAAATCGTATGATCTCTGCTTTAGGTGGAAATAACCGTTTTTTTGCAAAAAATTCCTTAAGATATATTGAAAATAAAGTAATTTTAATACATTTTTCGCCAACATTTCGATACAGTCTTCACTAAAATTTGAATTACTTAGTAAACTCTTAACCCATTCCCACGTTCAAGGAAAATTATTTTCTTCCGTAATCAAACTGACTTCCCTTAAAAGAGATGAAATCAGCACGTGGTTATTCGTGAACTAGGTATCTACTGTTGAAAGGTTTTTTTATACTATTATTTTTATACTAGAGTTTTTCAGAAGGGAATGAAATTTAATAAATGATAATTTCGAAAAAAATGGCATTTTTAATTTAATTTTCGGCAACTTTGGAATGCCGTTACTATTGAAATTTGAACAACTTCGTCAGTTCTTTGCCAATTTTCATTTGCGGAGTATCACTGAAATTATATTTTTCCCGGCCGCCTTCCATATGAAAATTGTCTAAGAAATGGCTGAGCTCTTAACATTTTTATAAGACTTGCATTACTAAATTAAATCAAAGTGCATCAAAAATTTATAAATTTTTTAAATAACAGCTTTTATGTGAATCTCGTGTATTTAAACAAGTAGATAGCTATACAAATGTTACCTTTAATAAAAATAAATGCTCTCTAGTTCACGAATATCGCCGAATTAGTTAATATTTTATTTCGAGTTTTGTAAAACTTATAAAATTGAGGAAAGTGCACCTTCAATTTCTTATAGTATGGAGCGTGAACTAGCCTAATGCACATATCAGTTGGTATTTGTAGAGCCACTTGTATCGGCTGAGCCTCTGGGCCGTCGTACAATGTTCAATCGACCCACTGAACGCGACAAGCAGTTCTGTTGTGAACGTTGTTGCGGTGAGTTGTGTGTTTCTTCGTGTATTGTCGCGCTTTTGTGTCATTTTAATAAAAAATTTCTTAAGAGCTTTTTAATTATTACTGCTGGCGGTAAAAGGTGTTACTGTTCATTTCGATTGCTTCTTTGAAGATACCTATACATACATATGTACATGCATACATGCATATATTTATATTAAAACGGGTAAACCTGGATGGATCGTAATGAATAGTATCTAATTGAAGATGTTTATAAGAAAAAGTGAAGGCGCTTGTTATTGACTAAAAGCTTGTTTAATTTAATTATATATTTATTATTTAATAGGCAATTCGAGAGCTAAATGAACGCGAATTTAAATTTGGCAAATGTGAGATGTGAATAAATCTACGTTATATACAATAAAACAACTATTTTTTTTAGTATTTTTGTTAAAAATTTATAAGAGTAAATAAAGCAATTTAAAAGGCAAAAGATCAAGTGAGCTATTTAATATATACATACATATGTACATACGTTCACGGCAAAAAGTATTGGCATAAAGAATATTTCAACATACATATGTATATGCAACAATTTTTATTTGAATTTCTTTCGCCAATTTTTTTATAAAAATATGGTTCGTACTACAACAAAAAACATAAAAATATAATGTCTAAACTTTGTGCAAAACTTTAGAAAATTCAATAAACTATCATGGAAGTTTTCGACTTTGAAGTTGCTAAAAAATCGCGTTGATTTTTTGGATTTTTTTTAAGTGTTTCACATTTTTCCCATGCAAAGTATTTATGAGATTTTGTTTAGACCTAGCTACTTCCAGTCTTGCGCTTTATTGTACTAAAATTTAATGGCATA
>NW_016169691.1:2019-10264 GCF_001687245.7 Rhagoletis zephyria
TATACAAATAAAACTCGCGAAATCATAAAAAGCTCAATGTTTACTCCACATGCACATATTTGAGATGTTTGCAATGTAAACAAAAGCGTAAAGGCACTTGTTGTAAAGCTAACGCCTTGAGCTGTAATTAATATCTATGTACGTACATACGTACAATAAGTGTGGCACATTGAGAAAAGCCAAAGTGGAAAATCACGAATTTCCACTTAACGCGCAAATTGAAAAGCAAAAGAAAATCAAAAAATAAAAAAACAACACGCATTATTATTACATATCGCAGTGGAAATCAAGTGTATAAATCACAGCAGGTAGTATGTATTACTCTACTTTTGCGATGATCAAACAGGAAGGAAGTGTTTACGTACGCACAATTACGATATTTCCAGTTGGACGTGACGCATACGATGCCATCCTGTTAAAGTGAACTATTGCGGTCACTTCCGATTCCGTTTGACTTGAGCAACAGGGGGCCACAAAGCCTGCGATCCACACTCTGTGACACCTAAGGTCTGAGCAAGTTCTTAGGTGACTCCATCCCTTACAAGAGTTGCACCTAACCGAAGTGGAGTTCGGATGCAGTCGTCTCTAGCAAACGCAGCAGAAGTAGTAGTCCGGATGTGGACTCAATGTCCGCCCGTAGAAGAATCCGGGGTTAGATCGCCGAAACAACAGCATTTCGTCGGGTAAAATCCGAGTCGTTCCGTTACGTAAAACAGGCTGCCATGAGATTACAGTCTCTGAAGTGCTTGTGGTCGAGTATAGTGAGAAATCGCGGCGTTCATCACGTGGATGGCTTTTTCATGTACAAATGTGCTTGTAAAATGTGACATACCCACTCAGTTGAGATACCTACAGTGTCAACTACACCAAACATTTTCATTCTCCTACCGTCCAATATCATTCCACGAACTTTATCGACGATTTCTGGCGTTGTCGAATCCTTTCCGGCGACCTGATAGTTCGACGTTACTTGTGCTGGTACGACTATAATGGAATTCAGTGGATCTTTTCGTAACCATTCAAATTGATGGTGCAGATTTCACATGGCATCTACCAAGCTTTTCCAGGGTTTGGTGATTATTTTTTATGTAAAAAAATTCTTTTGAAATAACTGTCCTTCTCGCAAAAAGCGCTCTGACTGGGCTTTTCATGACAAGAAATCAGTTCTGGCATACTATCCTATGTTGATGGAAGCCTCCCGCAGAAAATGATTGAATGTTCTGGTGTTCTTCGCCTGTTGCAGACCTCGACCATTCGCACTTATTCTACTTTAAAGTAAAATAAAGATAATGAGAATTTCTTGACCGCCTTTAATAGGGCTATGCATGAGGCTTTTGAACGAGATTTGCTAAGTCACCAACCCTTAAGCAGGTCACACCAGGCCATCTACTTGATTTGAGTAGTTCCGCTAAGAAACAGACTTACTATTTCCCTAAAGCTAGAGGAAATAGCGAGGTGCGAAAGCTTGAGTATGACAGATGTTGAATTACTTTTCTGTACCACAAGCGTTGTTCCGGCAACAATTACTCTTGAAAATGTGCCCTTTATCCAATAAAGAATGGATTAAATGTAACAAGTGGCGAGAATTCTGACAATCATCAGAAAAATACTTCAGCTTAAACTTCATTTTGAAAACCTTATAGCAGTTGAAGAAAGCTTAAAGCGACTAAATGTGTCAGTCTGAAAGCTAACATTAAGTTCTTTTTGACCTTCTTGACCAAAAAAAAGAAGAGGTAACATGCTAAGGATAACTCTTGACAGAATGATGACAGATACACCACAAACCGCGAGATAACAATTTGTGTAGGAGTTTTAAAGGGGGAAGGGCAGAATCTAGTTAGAATTTTCTTTACGAATTCTCCGTAACGTAGCGAATGTGCTTTAACTAATATTTTATGAGAGACTATTTCTTTAGAGATCTGCACAATTCACTTTCGCGTTGACGGTGTTGGTTGAATTCAACAAAATAAATTCACGGCTACAAACAAATATGGCTGGAGTCGTGAACACCTGGCAGGCACTGTGTAAAAACTAAAAGTTAATTTTTTACTGTGCATTAAACAATACCTTTGTGCGTCATACTTTACATATTTGGATAATAAGTTTTGCGTAAAAATATATGCATCGTATGTATGTATGTAGGTAAAGGCTTCAACTAAACTTGGTGTACACATTCACATTTGACACTACCACCTTGACATTGCGATCGGTTTGATACCAAATATTTTCCATTTAAAGTCACTTTTAAGTCTATTCTATATCATGATCGTAAGCTGCTAGAGCAACTCGTGCACCTTGGCCGGCATAAGTATATGAAAGTAGTGATGCAGTTTCGTATATTTGGGTTTTTAAAAAATTTATTTTATTAGTTTCTGATTTTTGATATATTTGCTTTTGAGTGCATTGAAAAAATTAAATAAATTAAAATAATAATATTTTTCCATTTAAAACAAATTGGCGATACATTAAATTGATAGCATAGGTCTAAACGTCTACATATGTGTTACGAACCAATGTTTATAATGAAGATTGCTAACAAAAATTCGCACTACGGATGTCACAAAAATCGTAAACTTGTTATTTCTCACACTTTTTGCACCGCAATTTTTAAGCAGGGATGTTAGTTTGATTAGACAAATATACATTGTTTATGCTCATATTTGATTGTAAATTTAGTGTTATTATTTCAATTTTTCCTGCACTTTATATTTATTTTGGCGTTATTTATTTTTTGAAATTATTTAGTGAACATTTTTTATTTGTTTTCAATTCACTTTTTACACACTTTTCGCAACACATACATACGTATTTATGTACACTCACAGTACACAGTATTGGCACGGAGAATTTTTCACAACATATGTAACAATATTTATTTAAATTTTTATCGACTTTTTTTTTTAAATATGGTTCCCACTGCAACACAAAATTTTGATTAAAAGTTTCAATTTTGGATTTAGGTTTTTTAGTTTTTTTTTTTGCAGTTTTGATTCTGATCATTTATGTATACATTTGTCTATATCTATCTCGATTCGTTTTGCCTGTTACAAACAACCGTTATGTGAACAAAGTTATAATACCCTTGTGCACAAGTGCGCTCGGGTATAAAAATAAATAACGCCAAAATAAATATAAAGTGCAGGAAAAATTTAAATAATAAAACTAAATCTACAACCAAATATGAGCATTAACTATGTATATTTGTCTAAACAAACTAACATCCCTGCTTAAAAATTGCGGTGCAAAAAGTGTAAGAAATAACAAGTTTACGATTTTTATGACATCCGTAGTGGGAATTCTTGCTAGCAATCTTCATTATAAACAGTGCTTCGGAACACATATGGAGACGTTTCGACCTATGCTATCAATTTAATGTAGCGCCAATTTCTTTTATATATAAAAAATATTTATTTTTTTTTATTACTTTTTTTCAATGCACTCAAAAACAAATTTATCAAAAATCAGAAACTAATAAAATAAATTTTTAAACCCCAAATATACAAAATTGTATCACTGCTTATACTTATGCCGGCCAAGGTGCACGAGTTGCTCTAGCAGCTTACGATCATGATGTAGAATATACTTAAAAGTGACTTTAAATGGAAAATATTTGGTATCAAACCGACTGCAATGTCAAGGTGGTAGTGTCAAATGTGAATGTGTACACCAAGTTTGGTTGAAGCCTATACATGCACATACATACATACCTACGGGTGCATATATTTACGCAAAACTTATTCTCCAAATATGTACAGTATGACGCACAAAGGTATTGTTTAATGCACAGTAACAAATTAACTTTCAGTACCTGCCAGGTGTTTTCGCCCTCAAATTTCGCCTGAAATTATTTTGTTGAATTCAGCCAACACAGCCAACGCGAAAGTGAATTGTGCAGATCTTCAAAGAAATCGTCCCTCATAAAATATTAGTTAAAGCACATTCGCTAAAGAAAAATTGTAAATATCGTGGCTTGTGGTGTATCGGAACAACACATGTAGTGCAGAAAAGTAATTCAACATCTGTCATACTCATGCTTTCGCACCTCGCTCTTTCCTCTAGCTTTGGAGAAGTAGTACGTCTGTTTCTTAGCGGAACTGCTCAAATCAAGTAGATGGCCTGGTGTGAACGTGCTTAGGGGTTGGTGACTTAGCAAATCTCGTTCAAAAGCCTCATGCATAGCCCTAGCAAAGGCGTTCAAGAAGTTCTCATTATCTATATTTTACTGTAAAGTAGAATAAGCGCGAATGGTCGAGGTCTGCAACAGGCGAAGAACACCAGAACATTCAATCATTTTCTGCGGGTGGCTTCCATCAACATAGGATAGTATGCCAGAACTGATTTCTTGTCATGAAAAGCCCAGTCAGAGCGCTTTTTGCGAGAAGGACAGTAATTTCAATAGAATTTTTTTACATAAAAAATAATCACCAAACCCTGGAAAAGCTTGGTAGATGCCATGTGAAATCTGCACCATCAATTTGAATGGTTACGAAAAGATCCACTGAATTCCGTTATAGTCGTACCAGCACAAGTAACGTCGAACTATCAGGTCGCCGGAAAGGATTCGACAACGCCAGAAATCGTCGATAAAGTTCGTGGAATGATATTGGACGGTAGGAGAATGAAAATGTTTGGTGTGGTTGACACTGTAGGTATCTCAACTGAGTGGGTATGTCACATTTTACAAGCACATTTGTACATGAAAAAGCCATCCACGTGATGAATGCCGCGATTACTCACCATACTCGACCACAAGCACTTCAGAGACTGTAATCTCATGGCAGCCTGTTTTACGTAACGGAACGACTCGGATTTTACCCGACGAAGTGCTGTTGTTTCGGCGATCTAACCCCGGATTCTTCTACGGGCGGGCATTGAGTCCAACTCCGGACTACTACTGCTGCTGCGTTTGCTAGAGACGACTGCATCCGAACTCCACTTCGGTTAGGTGCAACTCTTGCAAGGGATGGAGTCACCTAAGAACTTGCTCAGACCTTAGGTGTCACAGAGTGTGGATCGCAGGCTTTGTGGCCCCCTGTTGCTCAAGTCAAACGGAATCGGAAGTGACCGCAATAGTTCACTTTAACACGATGGCATCGTATGCGTCACGTCCAACTGGAAATATCGTAATTGTGCGTACGTAAACACTTCCTTCCTGTTTGATCATCGCAAAAGTAGAGTAATACATACTACCTGCTGCGATTTATACACTTGATTTCCACTGCAATATGTAATAATAATGCGTGTTGTTTTTTTTTTCGATTTTCTTTTGCTTTTCAATTTGCGCGTTAAGTGGAAATTCGTGATTTTCCACTTTGGCTTTTCTCAATGTGCCACACTTATTGTACGTATGTACGTACATAGATATTAATTACAGCTCAAGGCGTTAGCTTTACAACAAGTGCCTTTACGCTTTTGTTTACATTGCAAACATCTCAAATATGTGCATGTGGAGTAAACATTGAGCTTTTTATGATTTCGCGAGTTTTATTTGTATATATTTTAATTTTTTTATTTTTTATTATTATTTTTTTTTTTGTTGCCAACACATTACCTACTAACTCATCCTACTCTCAGCTGTTATGCGATTTTTATAGCGCAAGTAATGAATGCTGTCCGTGCATAAATACTTGCATTGTCGTTGGTTTGCATAACAGCTAATCACAGCCTACCCATTGGCCATCAGCTGTCGCCTGCTAACTGTTGTCTGTTGTCTGTCGTGCGCCAAGTTGGTTGACTAAACAGCACTTGTGGGCTTTACCGGTCTATGTACATATACATACATATGTACGTATTTACATTTCACCAAGCTATTCAAGCGAACACCCACAAGAGTTGCGATAGACTTGGTGTTGTTTTATGTAGTAAACAATAAAAGCAAATAAACGGTTTATTACGAAAAAAAATTAAAATGCTCTGAGAGCGAGTAAAAACCAAAAAGCGGCCAAAGAAATTGCGCGATTTTTAGTTGTTTCGCATAGTCAATGACGGGAAAAATTTAGTGGCTCGATATTAATTGGTAATGAATGAAAAAAAAATGTATAAAACAAAACAATAAAAAATAAAAATAAAAATAAAAAAATAAATAAATGAGTGCGTCGTACAAATGAATTTTCATAAAAGAAGCAACTTGGTAAAAATAAATCAAACAAAATTTTATATAAAACATTTCTTATTGAACCCCTTAATAAAACAAATATTTGAATACATTTTTTTTTTAATTGTACTAACAAAAACAAGTTTATCGAATAAAAATCAATACTGACTTAAACAATAAAAAGATCAAGTATTGTATGTGTGTATGCATGTCTACGATTAAACAAAAAATTTTCCCTTACCATTAATGAAAAAAACGCACTGAATTTTGCCAACGTTTACATTTCAATCAACAGCAAGATAAATATTTTGATAATCTTCGTATCTATTTAGTGTGTTTTTCGTGATTATTTCAGAGCTGAAAATGCAAAAGTGAAAATTGTTAACCTGATCGCAAACAAGAAAGTTAGCGCCAAGCAAAAAGAGTCGAAAGAGACTTAAAAAATAAATAGTAACAAAGTGCTAAAACACACACATAAATTGTACATTATTGTTGTGAATTTAAATATCTGCCGAAATTTGCTCCAAATGTCTACACCAATTTGGTTGAACCACAAACAGTCACACTTGTTTTGCTGCGCATGCGCAACTGCATTGCTGACACTTTTACTATTGATCGACGGTGCGGAGAGTTATGGCTTCGGCAGATGTCCAAATTACCCATCGATGCCGAAATTCAATATGAGTCGGGTAANCTATTGATCGACGGTGCGGAGAGTTATGGCTTCGGCAGATGTCCAAATTACCCATCGATGCCGAAATTCAATATGAGTCGGGTAAGAGGTGAAAAAATAAAGTTTGACAAATCTTATATACATAGTGCTTATCATAATTATACGCCAACCACATATCGACAAGTNAGAGGTGAAAAAATAAAGTTTGACAAATCTTATATACATAGTGCTTATCACAATTATATGCCAACCACATATCGACAAGTTTGGCTATTAATTATTTTATTATAAAAGCAAAGCCGTATTTTATTATAAAAGCAAAGCCGTATAGATACAAGTTTCAAACTTCGTGCAATATAAAAAAATGGGTGTATAGGTCATTCCATTTTTCATTTTGAATTACATAGCTAGGACTTACCGTTGGTTTTTGGCAATTATTTTTTTGCTGGAGTAACATTCGATGTTACTCGATTCGTGTTATTCGATGTGTTTGATTTACATTTCTTTTGCTTCGTATTTTTGTTTTTGTACACGAAAATGAATACGAAGGCAAATGGCAAATACGAAAGCAATGGAATACGAGTTCGAACAAGAATAAGACGACTAAAACGACTAAGACGAACACGAATAAGAAGACGGATAGGAGGATAGGAATACGATTATGAACACGAATATCAATACGAAGACAAATACGAATACGAAGCCGAATAAGGAGATGACAACGAAGACAAATACGAAGACGTACACGAATACGGACATGACTATGAAAACGAATACGAAGATGAATACGAAGACGAAGGCAAAGACGATGACGAAGACGAGGTCGAATACGAATACGAAGACGAAGACAAAGACGATGACGAAGACGAGGTCGAATACGAATACGAATACGAATATAAAAACAATTGCCAGATTAATTCGAATACGAGGACGACGGCGAATAAGAGGAGCAATACGAAGACGATTGCAAAGACGAATACAAAGTCAGCACTGAAAATATTACGAATACGAAAACGGCGACGAAGATAAATATGAAGAAGAACATACATATACATATCATGTTTCGGGAGGGCAAAGTCAAGCAGCCTGGTCTCCAATACCCAATTTTTTGATATATTTCTTTGTTTTTATGCAAAAAAATATCTTGTACGAAATTTTTGCTAATTTCGAGAATCGTTACTAGACCTTAGCACACAAAGAAATTTTCGTTTTCAAATTTGTATGGAACGTTTTACTTTTAAAAAAGTTTTGACCCAGGTTTTGCACCTATAATATTTATTTAAATTTTGAGAACGAAAATTTTCAATTCAGTTTCCAAAATCCATGTTTTAGTTTTTGATACGAGCATTTTCAAATCGTTTTTAAAAACCGATTGTTTGATAATTGAATATGCGCATGTGGAAATTAAATCTTAAATTGTTTTTTCTTCATTTTAAAAGTATGCGTTTTCAAATATGATATTCAAATTTTATTTTTAT
>NW_016169691.1:10364-16991 GCF_001687245.7 Rhagoletis zephyria
CAGAGAACCAGGATTTATTATTTAACGGATTAAAAAAGCACCTTTTAAGGCCTATACAATTTTCGTATCAAACATGTTGTGGTTTTCGACCCGCCCTAATGTACATGCACATATAATTAATTTAAAATCAAATACCGCCGCGGTGGCAGATCTTTGATGTCAAAGTGTCAACATGTCAATTTAAATGACAGGAAGCAAAACAGTTATGGTGATGTAAGTATGTATTGTATGTGGACTAACATATTTATATATGTACATTAGACTGGGTCGATAATAAGTTTGGAATATCTTACTTTATTCGAAAGCCCAAACCAAAAAAACAGCCAAAATCAAGTTTTGTTCATGACTATTTTAGTTCTAACTCAACTTTTAAGTGTTATAATCATTCAACTGATATTTTAAGTACTACATTTTTATATATCGTTACCTCAATTCACAAAGGCCCTAACCAACACTTTTCTCGAAACTCTACTTCAATAAACATTTTTAAGTGTTAGTAGCAAAAGCAACAAAATTATGCCACTTTTTAAAAATCCCTATCTGACTTTCTTTTTATAATGTTTTTTATAAGGTTTTGCTTCTCCTTTAAACTAAAAAATTTGCTGGTTAGGGCCTTTGTGAATTAAGTTAATGTATATCTGTTTAACATAATTGGCCTAAAATACTTCCCAGTCAAAGTAAATTCAATTATATCCTTTTCTCCCCGTCTAAATTCAATTTTGGTTATCATAAAAGTAGAACTGGATCAGCTGATCATTCTCTTGATCGACCATATGTTAAGTACAGGAAGCATCAAATGCACCTTGAAAAGTAGATGAAGTAGGTGTGGCCTACACAACCGCACGAGGTACCCCTCAAAGGGGAGTTCTGACTCCACTGCCATAGAACCTCGTAGTAAACGAATTCATGTTACGCACATCGAAAGTCACTAAAGTTTTAGCGTTGAAGATAACTTAGTTGTTCTGGATCGAAGGGAAGTCCATCTCATCGGTCAGTGAGATTCTACAATCCGCATTATCTGATACGGCAGTCTAGGCAGAAAGGAATGGTCCAGGGGCTAATTCCTAATATCTTGCTAAACGATCCCGATCTACACAGATGGCTTCAAAATGGACATTAAAACAGGATCAGGCACCTTCTCCCAGAAATTATCTTTTGGAGAGTCCAACAGACTTCTAAATTACTATATTTTTCCCCCCTGGCTGAGATATATGCAATTTTCTGGCACATCAAATTAATTACGAATTAGTTTTTTGAGGGGAAAACCATCACAGGCTTCCGATATTAATATAATCTAATCTGAATCATCCTGTGTCCAACAAGCCCCATATCCTTCGTGTCAAATCATCTGATTGCCGAGAACGGAAAATGTTTACAGAGCAAAAGCAAAATTCAGCTAAAGATAAATAGGATGCCCGCCTCTCCTGGTTATCAAAATGGGGAATTAATAGTTCAGCAACGCAGAGTTCGGTTGAGAGGCTGGAAAGGAGAATAAGAATATCCATGTATATTCGAAAGCTTATTTCGAAAATGATTTTATCATAAAAAATGTACGCCCTAAAAATCGACAAAACCATGAACNAGCAGTGTGCGCAGTCGCATCATCTTGTTGGAACCACAAATTAGGATGCTGCGCTGCCGTTGGCCGCAAAAAGTCGTCAATCATTGTTCTGTAAGAAGTCCCAGAAATCGTTTCTAGCATTTCATCCCCATTCTCGAAGAAACACCGTGCATTTGGATGGATGTAACTGGTGCTGGTGTATTTTTGCACAGTTTTGCTTGGAAATGCGCTTCATCCGAAATCAAAACATTACCTAAAAAATCTATTTGTGTGGCTAATTGTGTAAAAAGAATAGCATATTGTAGTCTTTGTTTCTGGTCTTGCTGTAAGTTATACGTGTTTAACATTGGTAAGTCTTATTTGTCCCAACCTGTACATTCATATTTACATACATACATATCTGCATTTTAGCTATGCAAACAAGTGTTCATAGTGCTATTATTAAAAAGAAAGGAACACTCGTGTGAGGTGCTTTTAGTACCTATTACTTGAAGATACTGGCTTATCATCTTCTACAGCTCCCCGTTATGTTATGACTTTGAACTAATTTTAGCATCGATTTCTATTCAGCAATATATGTACATACGTATGTAAATAAATACATATATTAAAGATAATATTCCTTTATTGCTGTACAAAAACCAGTTTCGTTTTTGAACAATAATTCACACTTTAAAGCTGGCGCGAATATGCGAAAACTTTTGCGCTTGCGCTCACCTCAGCTCGCCGTGTTTGGTTAACATTTTTTGTTTTGCTTTGTGATTTGTCATATTTTGCGTTAAGCCCCGGAGGCAAAAGTACATACATACATACATAACTATGTAATGCTACTACAATTTTATAATATTGGAACCGTTTGATACGCGTCTAAAGTTGAAGTCGTTTGTTTAAGATTTACCAAATAATTTTATTTTTATACTTGGTTTTGTTTGTAAATACATACATACATACTATATAGTAACCAAGGTACATTGAACAGGTAGTATCAGTAGAGCAGCTGATTTGATTTAGTTTCAAATTATTTGGTCTCGAAAATGTCAAATATTTTTAATTTTTTTTCACAAAAATTCTGAATTGTTAAAATCCATTTGCATGTGAAACCTTTTTCCATACAACACAAGCGATTGAATAGCAGCTTTTGGAATGTTCGCCCAACTCAGCAGCACGACCGCTGATTACTGGGCCTTGCAAAGGATGGATCAATGCTTCGAGAAGCAAACAAATTTACTAGGAAAGAAAGTTGCATCAATTTTTATTTTTTCCAATTTCAATTTATTATTTTTTATAATTTTTTGTATTTTACATGGCACGCTTTGATTTAGTAGAAAAAATTCAGAACAGTTTTTGACACTTTCGATACCAGAAGCAACAACAAAATACACGCAAATGTTGTTTTTGCTCTACTGATACTACCTGTTTAATGTGCCTTGATAGTAACTCTATTAACAGCACATCATAAAAATTAACAGACTGCATTGGTACATCTTTGAGGGTTGTTTAGGTCAAACTCGGTAGATAGGTATGTACAATGTATGAGGCCGCCCACCTATATCAAATATACATCCCTAAATGACAAACCTACAGCAGAATAGAAAGAAAGTGCAGGGGAGATCTAAATACTTACTTGGAACTCGATAAAAAAAAACTTACTATCCCTATGGCTCCAAGGCTGTAAAAAAGGAATTGGATTTGGATGACACCTAGAAGGTAACTTCAGATGCTTTTCTGCTTTAAATATGACGGCAGCGGCTGTTTTAATCGACAGCCGTGACAGATAAGCTTCCTTAGTGTTGGTAAACAGCTCGTGACTCTTCACGAATTGTCCAGGAATGTGTTAATGTTAAGGCTCAACTCTGTCATAAAATGGAACAGACCTCAACTGGCTGATGAGTTGACCAGCTTTGGTTCTTAGCATAATCTTAGTAGGAACTGTCAGGTCCAGACAATGTGGTTGTAGAATTTCTTCTCACACAGAGAAGGAGTGAGTCTCGAGCTCTGACAGCACCGTTGAATGATGAGTATAGTACAGAGCTTTTTCTTTGCAGCTTTCCGTTCTTCGGCAGTCTAAGATTTTGCAACGATTTCAAACATCCACCTCTTACTTTCTATGGGCTTAAATATATATAATGCGCAACAATGTGTGCATTAGTGCTTGGAAAATCGGTTTTGCATTATTCCGGCCTGTGACAATTGCATTCCATACTTTTATTTGCCTAGATTTGTTCTCTTGGACGAGGATTTTCTTCAACTAAATTAGGTAAACTTAGCAAAATCAGGGCAATTTTGGAAGCATAAACTGGTTTTAGGTGAGATCGATGTTAATATTTCTCAACGCGGCATCACAACAGCCAAGGATTCTAGGTGTAACTTAATGATGAAAAATTGCATTTTTATTTCAAGGAAGTTTCAAGCGTATAGCCTATATGGCAAGTCTAAACTATCCGTAGTTTTCGGTGGTCAATGTGCAGAGAAAATATATAACTTTTTTTTGTACTGGCACAAATTCGTACCAAATTCTGTGGCCCGATTACGGTGTTTGGTAATTTTTTTACCGATTACCGATACTTATTTTCAAACCTTAATTGCCAGTTTAACGAAAGCAATTTAAGTGAAAAATTGTTTGATGATTTTTTTTTTTACTTTAATTGCTTTCGTGAAACCGTTTTCAATTAATTAATTTTAATTATTCCGATATGAAACGTTTTTGTTCGCCGGACTATTTTATCGGCCTACACACACGACTGTTTACGAAATATATTTTAATTTTATTTTATTTTTTTTGTTTTAGGTGCTCGGTCAATGGTATGAAGTGGAGCGATCATTTTATTTACCCGAAATCGCTTCTGGTTGCACGCTGCTTGAATTCCAGCCCTTAAATAAAGAAAAGCTGTCTAAATCTAGTAATTTTGAGCTCGAAGTGGCAATCAAAACAATAAACAGACTGTAAGTAGCATGTTGTATTTTTTTTTTATCTACGTACAATTAATATATTAATTTTTTGATAGAACCGGAAATCCTTCAGTCAATTTGGGCCAAGCGACACCGGAGAATCGAAGGTCATCTATTATGGATTTTAAGGTAACCTATTGCAAACTAAACTCAACTAAATGGAATTGAAATAAAATGAACTAAACCAAACTGAACTTTACGTAACTAAAATGAACTAAAACTAATATAAATAAATAAAACTAACCCTCTTTTTTTATCCCTTCTCTCTCTCTCAACACACAGTTTAACTCTCGTTTCCCGGATGTTATTGCCCGCCTTCTGCCTGGTTCTGGCAAATATCAGGTACTCTACACGGACTATGACAATTTTGCTATTCTCTGGTCTTGTGGCAGTCTAGGATCCATTGGATATTCCGATCAAATATGGATATTCGGGCGAGATCGTGACTTCCCGGTAGAGGTGCGAACGAAAATCTACGATGCACTGAAAAAATTGGGACTCGATCCAGAGAGATTAGTCTTAAGTAAAAATAAAAACTGTCCTCAAACGTTATAGTTTTGCCATTGTAAGTCACCACACAGAGTAGAAGAAATTAATAATAATTTTTGTTTTTTATTAAATGAGCTCGAAATAAGTTAACATAAAAACGAAATTGATGTAAGAGTACATACCATTTTACCATGATGCAATAATACAAGGTGTTGGATGTTGGCAGCTTCCCGCTCTAATTCCGCCATATTGACCTCTGTAGGTGAAACAGTGTTACTTCTTTAACAGTTGTTTGCATTATAATATTGTTTCTCGGTATACGCATTTTATTTTCTTAAAAAAGTATTTTATCTTATTTTATTTAATTTCATTACGAATATGCTATAAAAAAAGCAAAATTTGTTTAGAAGAAAATATGAAATTTTATATTTTTCCCCCAAACGGGGATTAATTTCTTCCCGTTTTTCTTCTTATTCTACTACGCCAAGGCAGCATCAAATGCTAGCTGTAACAACGTCCAACACCTTGTTTTATTGCATCATGCCATTTTCCTATCTTTTAAATCATTTACAGTTCATAAATGTCGATAACTGTAACGGCAGGAGCTGAACGTAGCCACCAATAGAGCCTTAGAGTGAAACAAATGATAAATATGTAATGTACATACATAAGAGCGTGTTTATGATCATCAATGGCATTATACAATTTACTATTGCCCGGTCACCATAAAATCTAAAATGTACAATGCCGACCGCAATTAATTTTCGGTAGTGCAGATTTTGTAAAAGTAAATGTCAACTTTGATTGCGTTTTCCTTTATAGCTTGGTCCACCTTTATGGTTTGTTTTTATTTTTTACTTTTTTTTAATACATTAGATTAGATCGCTGTGATACAAGAAAAAAATGCAAAGAAATTTGATGCAGTACATATTAAATATAAATTTTATTAAATAGTTAATGATTATCTTGAAAATTGATTATAAATTAAGATGTAAATAAATGATAAAAATTAAAAAAAAAAAAACTGAAAATGCGACGTCTACGTCATGATTAAATCACCCTTTCTTAAATCATTCCAAGTTTATTTAGTTTAAGAAATAAGGATATAGAATATGCTCTACAGATTCCTCTACCCGACATTAGATCACCGCAGAAAGCGCCAACGCAGCAGCAATATCTGTTCACCAGTAAGTGCAACTGCCAGCTGGCGTCTGTCTTACATAAATGCGCAGCTAAAAATCCCCCTCCCAGTAACGGGTTGTGAGCTGGGCTTGGCATCCGACACGTATAAAACAAATCAAGTGACTTGACTAAATAAACAACGTAAACTAAACATGGAATATGCTTTACGGATAAGTATCTGGAATGCTCGGGCAGTCTGTAGGGAATGTGACTCTATTCAACCAGTGGATCTCCTGTTGGCAGTGTATGTAATAATTTGGCAATAGGATCACTTATGAGTAGGTTAAAGACTCCCAAGGCCTCGATACATTGTGAAGCTTTAAAACTCTCGGGTGTTACTNCCAAGGCCTCGATACATTGTGAAGCTTTAAAACTCTCGGGTGTTACTGTCTTTCAGTTACAACTTCATCTGCACCGAAAAAGATCTCCAGATTACGCAATAATTA
>NW_016169692.1:0-6119 GCF_001687245.7 Rhagoletis zephyria
TTTATTCACCTAATACCAAATCAAAATCATCGTTTTCATTTACCCAACAGTTTTTATAATTTTCTGGCACGTCCTGCTTGTTAACTTCAGTCGATATATTTGAAGTCACGTCTTGCTTATTACGTGCACGACTTTATTACGCTGGTGCAAATAAATTAAAGCAGCCGCAAATTTCGTGAATGCCTGGTTCCGGCAATTACTTTCTAAGAAGTCGAGCGTCAGGAAGACAGGACAACAGTGAAAGCGATTCATCGTTTGAGAGCACAGAAATGGACGAGACAAACCAGCTGGGCCCAGCCGGAGACGGTCAAATAAACGCCATTATCGCGACATTAAACGCCTTAAGAGCATCGGTGGAAGAACTGAGGAACAGCACCGTCGAAAGCCAACGAGATATAATAAGGTTGCGCGAGAACATTCGGCCACAGGAAATGGGTGAGCAAAACGTGACAATACAGCCAGCACCACGCGAATCGAGCATAGTCGCCATGCCATCGACAGATTCGACAGTCAAACTCTACGATTTGCCCACGTTTGCCGGTAATGCGGAAGAATGGCCGCTGTTTTTTGCCAACTATAACGACACCACCGAGGCATTCGGATACAGCCATCGCCAAAACTTAATGCGACTACAGAAGTGCCTTGTAGGCCCTGCAAAAGAAGCAGTGGCAGCGATGCTAATTCACCCAAACGATGTGCCAAACGTTTTAAGTGAGTTAGAATTTAGGTTTGGTCGGCCAGATATTCTAGTT
The DNA here is from genome assembly GCF_001687245.7 of Rhagoletis zephyria. NCBI lineage: Eukaryota > Metazoa > Arthropoda > Insecta > Diptera > Tephritidae > Rhagoletis > Rhagoletis zephyria. The sequence continues at coordinate 753 of NW_016169692.1, forward strand.
AAACATCAGATACAAAAACTACAGCAGTTTCCGCCAATCGTCGAGCAGAAACTGGAACAGATTGTGCCATTTTCGTCCAGAGTACGCAACGTGGTAGCCTTCCTGAAATCCGCAAAATGTCACCAGCATCTAGCAAATGTCTCCCTGCTAGAACAAATGGTATGTAAACTACCGCAAAATAAGCAGTTTGACTGGGCCAAACATTCAGTCACCATTAGACCGTATGCAACTATAGAAGACTTCAGTACGTGGTTGAGCGAGCTAGCCAGAGTCGTGTGCCTGATGCCAACTACTACACACAGTACCAGAACTAATGCGCCATCTGGTAATCCTCGTCGTGTAATGCATATTCAGGAGGAAAGAGCAGAGGAAGCAGCAAAATGTCTTCATTGCAGCGGTGATCATCCTATCCTGAAGTGCGCTTCGTTCAAAGCCGCAGACGTGCAAGCCAGATGGGAATTTGTGAAGAATCGCCAGTTGTGTTTCTCCTGCTTGCGAAAGGGTCACATTACTGGAAAATGTCGTTCAAGGAAACTGTGCGGCATAAACGGATGTCAGCGTTATCACAGTCATCTCTTACACAACAATGAAGTTCCACTCACAACATCGCGCCAAATCGCTCAATGTGTTAGAAGTGTGCAGCCCGTGTTAAACTGTCGCCTCGTTCATGGAACGTCCAAGCAGCTGTTCAAGATGTTGCCTATCAACATTTACGGACCGAACGGTAAATACGAAATTTTAGCAATGTTTGATGAGGGTTCTGCCATCACAATTTTAGAGGAAGACATCGCCAGAAAGATCGGGGTTCGTGGCCAGAGTCACCCCCTCACGCTTCAGTGGTATGACGACCGAGTGGTAACTGAACAGTCGTATAAAGTCAACCTAGAAATCGGAAACAGCGTTGGCAACAGGAGGTTTACTTTGAAGGGCGTGTACACGGTGAGACATCTGAACTTGCCAGAGCAGGCATTCGCGAAGGGAAACTTCGAACACTTCGAACATGTGCCTTTGCAAAGCTACAGTAGTATGAAGCCGTCATTGCTGATTGGCCTAAATCAAGCATATTTAGGCGCCACCACAACTTTAATACAAGCTGATAACGAGAGTCCCATCGCTGCCAAAACGCCACTGGGTTGGGTCGCCTATGGACCAACCAAATCGCCACTAACGTCAAATCCTCGAGTCATGGTTATTAAGGAACATCAACAACTACATAATTTGGTTTCTGAGTATTTTGCATCAGATAGTTTCGGCACCAATCCGACGTCGGCAAAGTTACAGTCGGATGAAGACAAGCGAGCGCGTCATATACTAGAAACAACAACTACACGACAAGCAGATAAGCATTATGAAGTTGGACTTATTTGGAAACGGTTTCCGCCGCAACTCCCAAGCAGCAGAGAAATGGCAGAACGGCGTTTATTAGCGATTGAGAAACGTATGCATCAGGACAACGGATTTGCTGTCCGCTACAAGGAGGAAATGGCTAAGTACGTGGAAAAAGGGTACGCCAGAAGACTAACCGACAAAGAAGTTAGCGCATCACATCCGCATATTTGGTACTTGCCGCATTTCGCGGTTTTCAACCCAAACAAGCCAAGCAAGCTGCGTATCGTCTTCGATGCAGCAGCGACTGTCAAAGGCGTGTCTCTGAACTCAGCACTGTTGAAGGGCCCCGAACAGGCACAGCCATTAATTCGCCTTCTGCTACAATTCCGTCAAGGTCAAATTGGGGTTGCGGCGGATATACGCGAGATGTTTTCGCAAATAAGGGTTAATCCAACCGATCAACATGCTCAACGTTACTTATGGAGACACGGAGACATCCACCAACCAATTCAAGAGTTCATGATGACGTCGATGATCTTCGGGGCTGTTTGCTCGCCCTGTATCGCCGAGTACGTGAAAAATCAAAACGCAGAACTTTTTAAGTCGGAGTTTCCTGAAGCATCGTCAGTTATCATTAACAAACACTACGTCGATGATCTGGTTGCCAGTTTTGAGTCACCAGAGCGAGCCATGAAAGTCAGCCGTCAAATCATTCAAATCCATCGCGAAGCAGGGTTCCACCTAAGAAACTTCGTCTCAAACTGCACTGAGTTGGAAGAAAGGTTGAATGAATCGTCATCATCAGAGCGAGAAGCAGTTAATATGGAACGTAATGGTACGACGGAGAAAGTTCTTGGCCTATACTGGAACACCGAAGAAGACACCTTTCAATTTAACACCAAATTTCATCGAGTGCCCAAAGATGTGTTGAACGGAGCACGAGCTCCTACAAAGCGGGAGCTGTTGCAGATAGTGATGGCAGTCTTCGACCCGTTCGGTATGTTGGCAGATTTCTTAATTTTTTCTAAACTTCTCATTCAAGATATGTGGAGGTGCGAGGTCGATTGGGATGATGCGATGCCAGCGGGGCTAAGCAGAAGGTGGTTACCTTGGTGGGAAGAATTCCATAACGTGAAGCTGTTTAAGATGCCACGATGCTACTCTCCACATATCCTGAACAAGTGTAGAGTTGAGCTACACATATTTGTCGATGCGAGCCAAGTTGCGTTTGCTGCGGTTGGGTACGTGCGTGTATCCTACAGAGACACAATCGATGTTAGTTTCGTCATGGGTAAAACGCGGACTGCACCTACTAAACTGATGTCCATCCCAAGACTCGAGCTCCAGGCGGCAGTATTAGGTACAAGATTGCACAAATTAATAGTCAGCGCTCACGAATTCACAGCTGAACGTATAGTTTTTTGGAGTGACTCACGTACTGTGCTGCAATGGTTGTACTCCTCTGAGCGAAAGTACAAGGCATTTGTAGGCCATCGCATTGCCGAAATACTTAGCTCAACCTCGCAAGAACAATGGCGATGGGTACCAACATGCCAAAATCCCGCAGATGTTGGCACACGTGCCTCCAATCCACCGAAGTTTAACTGTGACAGCAGGTGGACAAAAGGCTCCGACTTTCTAAAGCAGGACGAACAGTATTGGCCTGCCATGTCAATAACACCGTCAACAATGCTACTAGAGGAAATGCAGCCTGACCGCCTGTTATGTATGCAGCCAAGCAGCGTGATTATCGAGTTCGAGAGATTTAGCTCATACATGAAGCTAAAACGAACCTTAGCCTGGGTTCTTAGAGCGATAAATTTATTTCGAGTGCATACAAATACCGGAGGAGCGCATTTACCTTCGCAACTTTCAGCAGCAGAGATCGAGAAAGCCGAACACACAATATGCAAGTTGGTACAACAGGAACATTTCGCAAATGAAGTCGCAGATTTGACTGCGTCACGTACGCTCACAAAAACTAGTCCGCTTTATAAGTTATCGCCATATGTAGATGAAAGTGGCATTCTCCGCTTGAGTGGTCGCATTGACGAAGCAGCGTACTTGCCCCTGCAAGCACGCCGACCAATTCTATTGCCGCAAAAACACATCGTCTCAACACTGATCGTTCGACATCATCATGCGAAAAATCACCACCAGAACTTGGCAGTAACGATCAATAGCGTTAGACAAAAATTCTGGATCCCGAACTTAAAGTCGCTCCTCAAAAGGGTTCAACGGAGTTGTGCTGTTTGCTGCATCGATAAAGCAAAACCCAAACCACCTTTGATGGGTCAGCTGCCTTCCGACCGCGTAACACCGTTTGTGCGCCCGTTTACCTACACTGGCGTCGATCTATTTGGACCATTAGATGTTGCAATCGGAAGACGCAGAGAGAAGAGATGGGGCGTCATATTTACTTGCCTCACGGTACGAGCTGTGCACATCGAGCTGGCGGAGAACTTATCGACCGACGCGTTCATTTTGTGCCTCCGCAACTTCGTGAATCGTCGTGGTACCCCGGCGAGGATTAGAAGCGACAATGGTACCAATTTTATAGGCGCACAAAAGGAACTGGCATCCGCTGAACACCTGCTGGACACAGACCGCATCCGAGCTGAAGCCACTAAGCACCATATCGAGTGGGTATTCAACTGTCCAGCAAATCCTAGTTCCGGTGGTTGCTGGGAGCGCTTGATAAGAGTCGTTAAATCGCTTCTTAATAAGACGCTTCGAGAGGTGGTGCCAAGGGAACATACGTTACGAAGTGTTCTCATAGAGGCGGAAAACATTATAAACTCGCGTCCTCTAACCGACCTGCCTATATCACATGAAGAAGATGAACCGCTCACGCCGAACCACTTTATAATGGGGTGTGTTAACTCGACACAGACGCCTCATCCCGTCGATGAAAAAATATGCCTCAAGAGACAGTGGAAGATTGCTCAAAACCTAAAGGATCGCCTGTGGAAACGTTGGACTACAGAGTATTTACCGCAGTTGTTGTGTCGAACTAAGTGGCACGAAGCAGTGCCTCCGCTACAAGTCGGAGATTTGGTCATTTTATTTGAGTCAAGCTTGCCCCGCAGGCTGTGGCATCGAGGCCGCATAACACGAGTCTTCCCAGCTAAAGACGGTCAGGTACGAGTGGTGGAGGTGAAGACCAGAACTGGACTTCTGCGCAGACCAGCATCCCGCCTAGCCAGGCTTGTGGTTGAGAGTGAATCCCGGAGTGATTCACGGGGGGTGGGGTGTTAGGTCGCCCTGTGGCATTTCATTGCTTGTTTCATTTATTTATGTATGTATGTACTCCTTTATTTATCGTTTTGTCTATTCACTGTATTTGTTTACTACTTTAAAATACATAGCACAAGCTGAACGGGACTCTTATATACCTCGCCGTTACTCGTTTTAGAATATAAAGCCTGAAGTTAGGGAAAACATTTTTGTATTAGTTTTTGCAGACGTGCCAGTCAACACAATTATAAAACAACCAAACCAACCAAGCAACTATGTAAAATTAATCGGGTTATAATTAAAGTTTTATTCACCTAATACCAAATCAAAATCATCGTTTTCATTTACCCAACACAACAAATATATTAGAAAATTAATTTCAGTTAACAATTGTAAGTTATTGTTAGAATTTTAGCTTTGGATGTAGACAGTTATTGCACCCTTTGCTATTGTTTATGCTCAGTTTGCGCATTGTTAGGCTTTCTGCACATTGATCGTCCAATCATAGTTGATTCATCGTCACAATCATGATGCAACGATTGCATGACGACTACACTTTCGCACACACGGTCGTGATATTTCAATACATTTGGCGACTAAAAATTCACTTGCAGCAGGTATTTCCCGTTTTTCTGGTTGATATTTTCGCGAAATATTTACAAAAACCTGCAATTTTTAAAATACAGACTGTGCTGCAACAATTCTAGACTTCAGCAGGGATCGAACCTGCGAATTCGATGTTCAAAGTCAGAAGCGTTAACCACTGAGCTATGTACATCCCGCAAACTCTTGTTGCTAATT
>NW_016169692.1:6144-8971 GCF_001687245.7 Rhagoletis zephyria
TCAAAATCAAATACTGAACATCCTATACGTATATTTATACAGATTCTTGTTGAAAAATAGATACTTTTCAGTAGTAGTTTTACATGCTCTTTTTAGAGTGTACTTGCTATTTATTATATTTACTTTGCAAAGTACTTATGCACAAAAAATGTACTTTATAAATTGAAATTACAAATGTTTGATTTTATGCACATGTATTCCAAGTCCTTAGCATGGGTTAAATTATGTCTTTTTCATGAAAAAGTTTGGTTTTCTTACAAGTTATGAGATGTATATGTAAAAAAAGAAAATTGGATACATTTGGATACATTTTTGGCTTGGTCAGGGATACATTTTCTTGAGACGGCGCGGCAACACTGGTCATCATGTGATATCACAAATAATTATGAGAAAAATAAGTTATTCATTCCGATGTAATTAATTTGTATTTTAAAAAGGTTTTTCTTATCCAAAACTATTAAATTGTATAAAATGCCAAATCTGGGGAAAATGTACCAAGCAGAAAATAAATTGCCAAATTAATCACCAGTGGCAACTGTGCATTAATCAGCTGTTTTGAATGTTGCAAGTTTTTGCAAATTTTGCGTTCTCGTNGAAAATAAATTGCCAAATTAATCACCAGTGGCAACTGTGCATTAATCAGCTGTTTTGAATGTTGCAAGTTTTTGCAAATTTTGCGTTCTCGTCAGTGTTGCCATTTTAGTCGTTTTCCGGCTAGATTTAGCCGGTTGCGATAGCAAACAGCCGGAGAAATTTCGATTTAGCCGGCAGCCGATTTGTTAGCCGTTTTGCAGAAAAAAATTAGCCGTTTTTAGCCGATTTTGCTATTTGCCTTGTTTTCTTGTATATATGTTTCCATTTTTACTAAGCGACCCAAAATCTAGCCTTATCGTGGAAAAAATTTTCATCTCAGGCAGGGTTGTATGAAATTGGGCCGATTTCGCTTATTTTTATTTTAAACGAATTTGTAATCATGAAATGGTGTTCATTCATTCAGTTTCTACTCAAACGTATGAAATGATTTCATGAATTGGCCTACGCATAATGGTAGTAAATGACAGAATGAATTACAACAAACTAGTGGCGTAGCCAGGATTTGGCTTTGTGGGGGGATGAAAAAAAATTTCTATCGATAACTTAAACCTGTGACACACAATGGCTAGAGGCGTCGCCTGAGTGCATTCTTTCATATATTTATGTATGTGCCAGTTTTACCGGTATATATTTTTTATCTTCTAGTTTATTCCATGGGGTCTTCATGCTTTATTTAAATTTAAAAAATTAAATTACTATACCGTTTTAAAAATCTGAAAGTTTACTGCGGGAAATTTTTTTGTTCTCTTTTTGTCTTCGCCTTCTCGTTTTTGCCTTAAGAAGTTTTGGAAAAAGGTTTTGAACGAATCATTATATCACATTCCTAGGCAAGTTTTGAAAAAACATTTTCGATACTAAATTTTATTAAAACAAAATGTCGAAATCAGCTTCATATAGAAACCGTGTCATCGTTAATTAAGAAAGAGATGTTCTTAAATATCATAACTTTACGACACTCACATATTGACTAGATTTGACTATTTATTTTATTATATTTTAATTTGAATTATTTGTTTATAAAAATATAGTTTATTCCTTAACAAACACTAAATGCAAATAAGTCTAATCTTCGAACAACATTAAAAAAAAATCTACAAACTTTCGTTAAAATTTCGAGCTTTCTATTTCAATTTTATCTCTTAATATTTTCAGTTTTTAGCTCATTCAATTTTAGTCTAATAAAGTGCAAATTTAAAGTATCTGTGATTTACAGTTGATGTATGGCATATTTTTGACGATGTCGGTAATTTTCTTCCATATTATCTAAGTATGTTCGACGATTTTTTTAATGAAGAAAATGAGCAACGCCTTCATCAAAAAAAAAATATTTATATTAAAAATCAACGATAAGTCGCAGCTATGTATTTTAAATTTGGTTTGGAGACAAACCGGTTTCGGCGTTGTGCCAAATTTGACAAGGGATGACGGAAAATCGTTCCACATTACATCACACTCCTACCCTGTCGGAAACACCAACAACGAAAATGAGAATGTATTTCAAACTTGCTAAATAAAATAAAAATAAAAAAAAAAACTTAGAAAACATGTATTCGTTATTAGCAAACGAAATAGCGTCACTTAGAAGTGAAAACGAAAAACTAAAAACCACCCAAAACATTGCAGAAAACAAAGAAACGAAACAAAACAGAACAAAAATATATGAAACCGACGAGGAAGAACTTGCCAGGGAGACCGACTGGATCCTCAAAAAGAAAAGACCAGCGAAAAAACGAAAGGCCGATTCCTCACCTGAAGTGGCCAATCAAAGCGGATCCTCAGATCCTAGTCTAAAAAAGAAAGCTACGGTTAGTAAGTCAGCTCGGCCTCCTCCAATTGTTATTAATGGTACGAACGACTTCAAAAAATTGCATGCTCAACTAATCGCAACTATAAAGAACAAGTTTTTTGTGAAACTTATAAATAATGGCTCATATAGAGTAACTACCTTTGACTCTCTTGACTACCGCTCTGTTACAAAGCTGCTAACAAACGAAAAGATCCCCTGGTTTAGCTACGAAGACAAACAAACTAGGCCAATAAAAGTTATAGTAAAAAATCTACACCACTCGTGTGACCAAGGAACAATTGTAAGCGATCTGAACAACCAAGGTCTAAAAGCAATTAGTGCAATCAACAAACTTAAATGGAAGACCAAGGAACCACTTGACATGTTTCTTGTGACCTTTGATTCATCCGAAGATGTGAAGAAAGTTTACGAAATAAAAAACATTCT
>NW_016169692.1:12068-16991 GCF_001687245.7 Rhagoletis zephyria
GCTCGAAACGAATCCGTTTCTTCGAACCTAAAAGTTTTTTGAGGAACCTTCGGTCTAGGTTGGACAAGTTGCACAACCAAATTTTAATATATCTAAGCATAAATAAAAGTCATTCGTTTGGATAGTAAACCGTTTTTATTATGACAATTTTTTATCATAACAGAATATGGAATCCACAATGTATACTTGTGCTCAGAAAATTAAGCCACCTACATCTTTTTTTCAGTATTCATAATATTTTTGATATAAAATGTTTTTTTTTATAAAGGTAAAGTTCACTCTGTTGGCCTTATTAATAAAAAATAAAATTTGTGGGAATAAGGTTTTTTTTTAATTTGGGAGAAAACTGTACTTTTACTTTACAGCGTGGCGTCGAACAACTGTTACCCAGGTTTGTTTGAGAAATAAAAGGGTCCTTTATAGATTTTGCGAAAAAAGTATTGTATTGTTAATTTTCCACAGATTTTACTTTAGTCGGATTAATTAGTGTTTAAATTGTAATCCTTATTTACATTTGCCAGCAATGTAAACTTTGAGAGAAAAGTTCATTTGGCACGCAAGTCTTTTTTAGGTGACAGAAGGGACTCAAAATGGAGAAAATTAGCGGCATCTCATCACAACAGCGGCAATTAGAAGTACGTTTTAATAGTTGATGCCCAGCTCTTAAAAATGATTAATATACTTTTAATATTATTTCAGAAGCGTTCCAGCAAAAATTCAACGAATCTGTGGAAAAAATAAATAATAATAACAGTATATGGAATCCACAATGTATACTTGTGCTCAGAAAATTAAGCCACCTACATCTTTTTTTCAGTATTCATAATATTTTTCATATAAAATGTTTTTTTTTATAAAGGTAAAGTTCACTCTATTGGCCTTATTAATGAAAAATAAAATTTGTGGGAATAAGGTTTTTTTTAATTTGGTAGAAAACTTTACTTTTATTTTACAGCGTGGCGACGAACAACTGTCATCCAGGTTTTTTTGGAGAAATAGAAGGGTCCTTTATAGATTTTGCGAAAAAAGCATTGTATTGTTAATTTTCCAAAGATTTTACTTTAGTCGGATTAATTAGAGTCGTTTTTGCGACTCGCCGGCGAGTCGTTTTTGCGGCCCGCCGGCGAAGTGTGCTTTTCATCCGACGGCGAGTTCGCCGGCGAGTGGTTTGCGACCGTCGCCGGCGAACAAATTGTTCACCAAAACGAGTCGGAAACGACGTCGTTACGACGTCGTCTGGCAAATTGGGTTCTGATAAATAATTTGTCTTTGTATTCTTACAAAATAATAATAATAATAGATTGGCGCTTACACATATGTTAGTGTTTGGCCGAGCTTCTCCTCCGATTTGTGGCTGTGCGCCTCACCAAAACGACTTCACCAGGGCGACGTCGTAACGGCTTCACCAAAGCGACGTCGTAACGATGTCGTTTAGAGTTCACCCAAACGACTTCACCAGAGCGACGTCGTAATGACGTCAATTCGAGTTCGCCAAAACGACTTCACCAGGGCGACGTCGTAACGGCTTCACCAAAGCGACGTCGTTTCGAGTTCACCCAAACGACTTCACCAGGGCGACGTCGTAACGGCTTCACCAAAGCGACGTCGTAACGACGTCGTTTCGAGTTCANCTTCACCAGGGCGACGTCGTAATGACGTCGTTTCGAGTTCACCAAAACGACTTCGCCAGAGCGACGTCGTAACGACGTCGTCTTCGCCCTGTGGCAAATTGGGATATTACGGCTTTTAATAAACAGAAGGCGCAATATTTACAACCTAATCGCAGCGTATGTACATATGTAAATACATATATACGTACATAACTACGTTTAAAGTACAAAACCGCGTATCATCATTCTGCAAAACCGCGTAACTGACATTGGCTGCCAAAAATTGGCTTTGCTCACACAAGCTCTTGGCTCAATCCTTATCCATTCGTCCTGAAATATACTAGCCAGAAATGCGAATGCTTTATAAAAAAGAAAACCGTTTTGAAATTTAAGTGTTTTTACTCTCTAGAAAATAATTTATGCAACCTCACATATGCGGTTTTGCATTTTGTTGATACGCGGTTTTGTACTTTAAACGACGAAATGCATCCATAACGGACCAATGTTTAGTACGGATTGTGATCTGCAGTCGTCATTGGGCCATGCCTTTTGAACATCGATAAAATTAATTCAAATCTTGCTCCAATTACGGACGCCCTTAAGTAAATTAAGTGCGTTTTCTGTGTTTTTTTATATCTAAAAGCTTATCTGCCTTACATTTGTATTTATAATTATATATGTAATCATGAGCATACATATATCTTTGAAAACTANGATTGCAGTTAATGTGGATTTTTAGTAATCTATGTATATCTGTACATATTATATATGTACGCGAAAACATTTTGAAGTGGAACAACAACGGTTTTGTTATCGAAATTTTTATTAATTCTGTTACGATTTTGCTATCGATACTATTATCGCTTTTTTTATCGATATTTTTATCGATTTTGTTATCGATATTGTTACTGATGTTGCTATCGATATTTTCGCAACTTATCGATATAATGATCGATATTTTTATCGATTTTATGGTCGATATTTTTTTATCGATTTCCTTTTCGGTTGTTTTATCGATTTTGTTATCAATTTTTTATCGATTTTGTTATCAATTTTTTATCGATTTTGTTATCGATATTTTTATCGGTTTTGTTATCGTCTTTGTTATTGATGTTTTTATCGATCTTGTTATCGATTTTGTTATTGGCTTTGTAATCGACTTTGTAATTGTTTTTTTGATAGACTTGATAATCGATTTTGTTATCGATTTTGTAATCGATTTAGTTATTGATTTTGTTATCGATTTTGTTATCAATATTTGAATCGATTTTGTTATCGGTTTTGCTATCGATATTATTATCGAGTTTGACATCGATATATTCATCGATTTTTTTGTAATGTTTTTATCGAATTTGCTATCGATATTGTTATCGCTTTTGTTATCGATACTTTTTTCTTAGTGTGTGCCTTCGTTTTTTACTTGGATATGCTCTTAACCATACAACGTATTCTACGTTTAAATTTAGCGGCTGTATCTCCGATACAGCCTGCAGACCAAGACGAAGGCGCTGGACTGTTCCTTTTTTATTTATTGTCGGGAAACTAAAATTTGCAAATTTTTTGGAACACATCCGACCCTGTCCACCTACGGGAAAAAATTATCCTCTATGTTAATCCAGGCAATAAGCCAACTTCGTGTTACATTTCAAGCATATTGGCCCTTAAATAAGATTTTTCCAATAGATCAAAACTTGATCCACCTAACGAAAANTTGTCGGGAAACCAAAATTTGCAAATTTTTTGGAACACATCCGACCCTGTCCACCTACGGGAAAAAATTATCCTTTATGTTAATCCAGGCAATAAGCCAACTTCGTGTTACATTTCAAGCATATTGGCACTTAAATAAGATTTTTCCAATAGATCAAAACTTGATCCACCTAACGAAAAAAGTATCCTCTACGTTAATGCACTGCAATAAGCTATCTACGTGCGAAATTTCATTATAATTTGTTTAGCCGTTTTTGCGTGATTGAGTAACTAACATCGATACAAAAAAACTTGGACATTTACAATGTTAGTAAAAGTAAGATACTAGATCATACTCATTCGTTCCAGCTATTCGTTTTGTGTTTAGTTTATGTATCTATTTCTTGTACGATTCATTTCGTTTGTTGTTTCGTTTACAACTACTAAAAGAGTGTAGTGTACAATCGTCAAAATGAACTCAGTCGTTTATTTCTGTTTTGTACGGAACTGTTGAAGTAATAAACGCAACGAAATAGTAACATACAATATAGTTTATTTTTGTACTCTGATTATAAACGTTAAAAAAAAAGAATACTAATAAAATGACACCAGTTCACTTCTGAAACTGCTTTTTAATGTCCAAGTCATGGGAATTATTGCGTATAGTTACGATGACCATATTTATGAGAGTCAAATACGGGACAAAAAATAATTTTGCAAATTTTTTCCACACTGTTTTCCCTTATAGTAACGTCACGAATTTGTAGGATAGTTTTCTCTAGATTTTTACCCCGTAAAATTTGTAAAAAAAAATCGTAAAATTTTAGTATAATAAAGTGCAATTTTAATTCGGTAGGGCTTACCTCTAAGTGTTGGCAATTTTTTTTTTGTTCTCGGTGTTACGCATTTTTTGCATACAAAGAATGTACATATGTTCGACTTTTTTTTACAAGAGAAGCAAATGAGCAGCACTTTCCACTCGCACTATATTATACTAAGTTTTAATGAGTTACAAAACTGCAAACCAAATTTTTTTCTAAAGATTCTAATTAAAAAGTTTGAAATTTTGGTGAAATATTGCAGAATTAATTTTTACAGTTTTTTGCTCAAAGTTAGAAATTTGGTATTATATTGTGCTTGTTAGGAAAAGAGTTTTACTTTCATAAAATAAATAATAAACATTAAATAAACTAAGAACAAGTAAGAGCAGCGCTGTCTTCGGCTATGCCGAAGGCTTCATACCTTTCGTGAACATCTGAGAACTTTACTTTAACAGATTACTGTATTTGAAAAAATTTATATATTAACAGCTCACATAGATAGAGGAGTTACATATATAAAAAATCGTATCTAATCAATCAGAGGTATGGAAGATATACCTTATATAGCACCAATCAAAGTGACTTTCACTGCTGTGTGATCGGTATGTAAACCGGTAACACAATTTACTGGGTTTAGCTTCCTACATACAGGAGATATATCGCAAAAACTGGTAGAGGCTGTTACCAGCATCGCAGCCCGCGNCTGGGTTTAGCTTCCTACATACAGGAGATATATCGCAAAAACTGGTAGAGGCTGTTACCAGCATCGCAGCCCGCGTTGAATATTTTCAGAGCAGGAGCGT
>NW_016169693.1:0-1677 GCF_001687245.7 Rhagoletis zephyria
TTTCGCTCGGCGCACACAAAGGCACTGGAATGCACTAAAGTGCATAGGTACGTGTGTGTGTTTTCTTCGAAAATCTTTATATATTTTCAAATTTTCATGCTTGGCTTAATTTAGTTTTCTAATTTGTCGCCTTTCTATCCTTCTTACGCTTGGATTATTTTGTTTCTAAGCATACAGGTGGCACAGAACGCGATGACAATGCAATATGAAAGATAAATTAATCCGATAGGTGGCGCAAGAGTCGAGATATTTGAAAAACCCGTATTTATATACCGGTTTAGTTCATAGTTAGAACGTATATTAATAAGACCAAAAGGAATAACTCCTTATGCTTCGATTTTGTTCATATTTAGAGAGCTAGTTTTAAAAATATTTTTTTTTTACTATTAACTTATTTTGGTTTTGTTTGAACGTGGTGAATAAAATAAAATGCTGTTAAGTATTTCCTTTATAAAAGAGAAGCTTTCTAACTAAAAAACGAATATTAAAAAATTATATATATAGAGCTGATGGCCTCGGCAGCCAATGCTCATATAATTCTATTAGTTCTGATATTCATATCAGCACTAAATAATAATAAAAAATTATAATTTTTGTTCAAAAAATATTGTCTGTTGAATTTATAAATAAGCAAATTAAATTGAGTGCAAAATGTGCAAATCGGATAAGATATAATTTTTATTTTGTTTCCAAAAAAAAATAATAATTTTTTGGAGCCTAGCGTTCCGAAGGCACGTACACATTAGGCTACTCCACTGCCAGCGTAAATAAATAATCACCTTTTTCCAAGGACGGAAAACCATCATTATTTGAATTTAATTTAATTAATTATATTTTATTTTTTTTTATCAAAAGTAATGTTTATTTTATGATTTCTATTTAGTTGTATTTTTTCACGTAAGAATAATGATTATTCGAAAAACTCCAAAGCTATTCCAACGTAATCTTTTCTGAGGTAGCGACACTCTAGTAAAAGGAATAAGTCCCCAAATTTTCAGGTCAAAATTTCAGTTGGTTACCTCTATATGGCCTTTTAAATTTTATAAACAATCATTATTTCTAAGTTGAAAATAGAACTCAATAATAATTATTATCTCTGGGCAAAAAACAAAACAAAAATCATAAAATAACTATTTCCATTGAGCGATGGAGTAAAAATCATAAAATAATGATTAAATTCTGATTTGAATTATTTTACTTACAATGATTACGGCCCTGCCCCTGCCTTTGTTGAATCTACAATTGTTTATTTGTTTCTTGTTAATTTTACAGACAACCAAGCGCAAAGCAGCTTCACTTTAAAAATATTTATTGGTGATGACGACACTCTTTTGCCTAAAACTGTTAGTCACAGATGTTACCGCAACGCCAGTAACTAACTTAATAAATTAAACCCACAACTAAGAACACGGCCGTGCAATAAACTCTATTCCCCAATTGCTCAACCCACGCTTAATTTTCTTTTGCAAAAAAAAAAAAAACAGAAAATAAATATAACAAGTAAGAGAGTCTAAGTTCGGGCGGAGCCGAACATTAAATACCCGGCGCAAGTATTAAATATATGTTTTCCACCTTTCCGAAAGCTACCGCTGCATGATAAGCCGGCGTGTATAAATTCTAAGTAAACTAGCGTCCTTAAATTTCAAAATATTGAAATTTCAAGCATTTCTGAAATTT
>NW_016169693.1:2629-16989 GCF_001687245.7 Rhagoletis zephyria
GACGGACGGACAGACAGTCACCGCTTAATCGATTTCTCTTTTCATTCTGATCATTTATGTATACATTTGTCTATATCTATCTCGATTCGTTTTGCCTGTTACAAACAACCGTTATGTGAACAAAGTTATAATACCCTTGTGCACAAGTGCGCTCGGGTATAAAAAAATAGTCCAGCAAATAGCCTCACAAGTGCGCCACTCATTTACGCCTAATATGCCTAATCTGCAATAATGAATATTTTTTTCTCGACAAAGAAAAATTCGTTCTATTTTTATGACCACAATGCGGCATGCACATTTGCATACATATCTACATTCACATATGCTAACATTAGCTAGTAGCCATTTTTTTGGCAATTTCCACTCATAAAAATTCAATTTTCTGCTGCTTATTTTTATGCTGATGATAGGCAATGATGATGAGCCCAAAGGATCGGACGAGACACTATTTTCATAGTAAATGGACAAGTTGCACATATTGCTATGGCCAGTCGTGGACCATACACACACGTAAATAGGTTTTTATTCTTCTTCTTGCTATCTTTAATATTCATAACCAAATTTGTATGTAGACATTTAACTATATACACATCTATGCATTATGCGTGTATATTAGGGTGGTCCAAAATATGTAAAGTCGGAATTTTAATGATCTCAACCCCTAGGATTGTTCTATGTCAAAAAAATTTACCCTTATTTATTTATTTGAAATCAAAAAATATCTAGAGGTCGCTCGAAGCGTTAAAAGTTTTCCATGTATTTTATATGGAAAGAAAAACAATTTTTCGTAGAAATGGTATGGGATTCTTGAAAATCAATATTTTTCGATCGGATTATTCTGGTTCTCTTCAGGAGACTTGCAGTAACAATATCCAATTGTTGATTTAACCGCTCCGATCGAAAAATATTGATTTTCAAGAATTCTACACCATTTCTACGAAAAGTGGTTTTCCTCCATATAAAATACATGGAAAACTTTGAGCGCTTTGGTACACCTCTAAATATTTTTTGATTTCAAAATAAAAAAATAAGGAAATATTTTTTCGATTTAGAACAATACTATGAAAATTTTGTACCACCCTAATGCATATACATATGCACATACATACAAAAGTACTAAGTAATGAATTACGTTGGTAGCATATGTTAACCTTCACTACCCCAATCGATTGCGTAAACCAACTAACAAATTTTTGTAAGTAGTAGTACTCATTTAGTATTTATTTGTTACACTCCTCCAATGGCCAACTGCTGTGTTGCATATACGAGCAACTCTATTCCCTTGCCGTCACCGTTGGTGTTGCTGTTGCTATGTGCCATAAACGTAAGTGACCACCAAGGACTGTAAATAAGATTACGCAGAATACGAATTTCAACCGAAAAGACCAGAAGAAGTGATGGAAGACTGACGTTTCGAATTTTACTCTTTTTTGTCTAAATATATACATAAGTATGTACATATATCTGTATGTATATACATAGGTATATAGATACAAGTATTCACGCATATGGTTTTACGTGCTCGCAAATTTTTATAGCCTCACAAAAATTGTTCATAGAAAAGTAAAAGCGAAATTCAGCATTTGTCTTGTAGAAATTTTTTCGTGAAGTTAAATATTTCCTTATATAATTAAATAAAACTCGACTACCGATGCCAATCGGTTCATAAATGTGTGCAGAATAAAATATCCAAAATATTCCATCTACAATGAACGGGGCGTAATTTAGGTTATTGAGAAACTGAGAAATTTTATTCAACTCAACGGCAAGAACTCTGACTGCGTCAAATAAATTACATTAATCCAAAATGTTTAAATTTTTCTAGTAGTGAAAGAAATTCTCTTACGCGTAATCGATGGGTAATTCAATGAAAGGCTGTAGAGTATTGGACCATCTGCTTTTTGGTCCTTAAACGTCACATTTTTTGACAGTGTATTAAATTTTTCCTAATTTGATCTCAATTGTATCATTTGTCGTGTCTTCAAAAGTCTTAACTAAATTTTAACACGCCGGGGTCATGTTGACCCTTGTTTGGGTCAAATCTAGTAGGAATTTAAATTTTGGCGTTTTAACGGCATACGGGTTCACTATTATCTTCTATAAAGCAAACTGTGCACGGATGGAATGAGTGAGGTGGAAGTGTTGGCAATTAGGCCGCTTTCTCACATTCATATTTTGCCAAACTCGCAGATCTATTCCCTTATAAATCATGAAGTAACTACAAAATCGAAAGTCGTCAAACTTCCTTCTGGTTAAAAAACGGCGTTGCCCGCGCTTTTACTATCTACGCCAGAAGATTTAGGTCTTTCAAAAAACGTAGTTATGCTGTTTTCCGAACCTCTCTAATTTATACAGTCTGCATCATTCAAATAAGTTCTGAGAACATACACGAAAATTCTTGCTGGCTTCCACAGTACAGTCAGAGAAATGATTGACTTTTAGATATAACTAAGACATTAATCACATTTTGAGAAAAGCTAAAGCAATCGACTGACTTCCAATAGCCTTTTAATAGCTTCAGAGAATTTATCTACGAGTACCAGCTTTATATGTATTCAACAATTAAAAATTAGTCATGAAAAGAAATAATTTTCGCATTTTTCGTATGCTTAAGCTCTTTAATTTTACCACAAAGTAAAAATTTGTATACTCCCCCACAAATACTTGTGCATTCTCAAATAAATACTTTGCTGATATTTAATTATTTTAATTGATATGTTAACCGAAGCAACCAGACTAGAACGTATTCCAACAAAGATGAAAAATAGTTCATTTTCCTGGAAACACACAGTCGCCTTCCCACACATGCAAGTTTATGTATGCTTACAGAGGGATTTTATTTAGTGTATTGCCAAAAATAGAATGTTCATAGGCAGTAGTCAATGCAAACAGGCTGTTGCACAAGAACATATGTATGTACGTACATACATACATATGTAACTAACTGCAGGAAAAGTGCTATGCATCAATTGCAGGAGAGTAGAAGTGCAAGGAAAACTAATTTTATTTATTGGCTGAAGTTTTTCCCATTCTCAAAAGGAAGCTCATCACAACCCAGGCAGCATGGCGTATACGTAACCAATATAGTGTAAACATGGCAACTTTTGGCAAATGCTGCGACACCAGGAGAGAAGAGAGAAATGGCAGCATTGAAAATTTGAGCAAGCAGAGTAAAGTATGTGATTGTTTACATAGGTATGAGCATATATGTTTGACCGTCGACTGATGGAATGACTTGCTGCAACTGCTTAGCCTTGACTGTCAGCCGCGTCTGTAGGCAAGTTAAAGCAATTGCTTTAGGACGGCCGCTGTAAGGACATACATTATACGCTTGGTTGCGCGTGGCACACACTACATTAGTATGAAAAGTGGTAGGCAATGAGCCAGCAAGTGGACAAGAAAGTGGGTTTGAAAGTGGGCAAAAAGTGAATGAGTGCATTTTAGATTTCTACCTACGCTGCAGTATAATGCACACATGACACTTACCTATACATGCAAGCAAGCATGCACTCATTTGTTGTTGTTAGGCTTTTTGGATAAGACAAGCTAAATATAAACACAGTAACTGTGATTAAATAAAATATTTATATCTCTTTTTCGTTGACTTTGGCTAAAAAGCTTGGAAACTAAAAGCATTGCGGCAGAGAGAAGTTAGCAGAAGCTTTAAGAATGATTAAATTGGTGGAAAACTTGTTGTGAATGAGTTGTGTACTTCTATAATAGATTGCCTTTGTACGCGAGGGCAAGTGTAGAAAACAAATGGCAAACAAAAGCCCATATTTGTCAAATATGTTGACCAAAATACTCGAATTTTGGCAACAAACAATTTTCTCAAAGTGCAGAAATTTTGTTGGCGAAAATATGACGAAACAAGGATGCTGATATGAAAAACAATAATAAAATATTTTCTATTTATTTTTCTATGGCGATTTTCGTATGTAAATAGGTTTTACAGTATGCCGAATTTTCACTAGACATTGAAGTGACGAAAAATGTGTGCCATTTAAAAAATGTCAGGTGAAAAGGAATTTAATGACAATTTTTCACAACATAGTCGCACAAGTATTTTTATTGCCCAAATTTTTCATTAAAACATGTTTCATTTAATGTGTAGTGGAAATCGGGCATTACACCGGCTCGGTCTCCAAGCAAAAGTAAAATGTTTGTTATTAGCCTGCTTGGTTTGAAAGACTCCTTCATCACCTTACCCTCGCGACAAAAGGAGCCAAACTTTTATTTTATCTACATTTTTGAGTTTAAGACCCGAATAGGAGTTTTATACTTCACTAAAAAGGTATAATTAAAAAATAGCCGGAATAACCTAGTATATGGACATCCCCCATAGGCCAGGGTTATCAAAGAAAGCGTATTTTGTACAACACTCTGAAAAGTCAGCTTTCCCTATAGTAGCGCTGGCAACTACGTAGTGGTAGGAAAGCACAGAGCTTTCGAAACTTTTCTTCCTCAATATTCCAATTAAACTTTGTTTTTTCCAAAACTTAGCACAAACTTGTAGTTTCAAAGATTCGTTAAGAAATTCCTTCAAATAAGTACCTACACTTTATGCTACATCCGGATGTGTATACATATGCACATTGCATATGTGTCACAACTTTTAAGCTACTTTTTTTATTATGTCACAGTTCAGCTTGCTTTCTTTGCACTTATAAATGTCACAAATATGTATATATGTAAGTATGTATGTATGTATGTACATGGAAAGCACAGTATGTTAAGACAAAGTTATTACTCTCGTAGCTGACGTCTGTAGATACCATCAATTGTATGCGAATATGTGTTACACAAGCAGCGCTCCCCATAGCAACATATCTTTTCTACGTACTCGCTCTCATACGTATTTAGTAAACTTAAAAACTATTTCTTCCGGCTCGACATAATTTCTTTTAATGTCTGCTTTTGTACTTATTACTTACATGCTTATCTCTTAAAACTATTTGAAGAAACTTTGAACCTTTTATGTAGTAATTATAGTTTGCTCAATTAAGCACAAACTAGTTTACGCACAAAAAGGGTATTCACAATGTTCAAGAAAATTTTTAAAACTGTTTAGCTACACGAATTATTGACACACATATATTTGAAATAAATGAATTTCAGATAGAGGTGGTTGAAGAACATAATCTATTTTATTTTAAACTGAATAAATTTCAATACAGGAAATTTTGGGCATAACCAAAATGAGGTAAGCATCTCTGTTTATCACATAAGATATTTTTTTGAGAAACCGGTTGCCAATGTAGATTACGTTCGAAGGCAAGCTCCAATTGGAGAGATCACATGGAGACCGCACAAAACCCGTGGCCCGTTGTTATGCCCAGAAGAGTGCTTCCCCACATGTCTTTACTTCCTAGTAGATCCTCGCCACGCATATAACTTTCTTTAAGCTTTATAAGATCTCGAAGTAATCCCTTAAAAATCCTGTGGCGCTAACTTCGGAGTGCGTGCCACTCGCATAGAAAGTATTGGATAGATTCTATCTCTTCCTTATCACCACAGCTTCAATAAAGCTGGTTATGTGAGGATTTTGGTCTGAAGACCATGCAGCCAACGGTCCAGTGGTCTGTTAGCACTACATCTAGAAGCCAATCGTTCAGTTTTAAGGGTATTATCAAACTTCGTCTTCTTCGTTCAGTAAGCAGGAAGATTGGTCCAGCTGCTGTGGATAGCTGATCTAGCATTAACCTTAACTCCCGAAAGCAGGAATGATAAGATAGACTTTCTTAGATCCGTTTGTCATGCAATGTGTACCAACGCCCAGTGGAGCATGCCTATGTGCTGCCGAAGCGATTGTTGAGATCTTCACGGTACAGAGGGCAGACAAGGAGTTTTAGTTGGGATTAATATTCCAATCTACGGAAGTTAGGCTATGGATTCATTCTTCTTCTATAAAAAAAAAACTTCCAGGAAAGTGGGTATACATAGGATGTTTTTATGTTTATAGAATTTTTCAGGAAGCTGGGAGTAGAGGGAATT
Source organism: Rhagoletis zephyria (assembly GCF_001687245.7). NCBI lineage: Eukaryota > Metazoa > Arthropoda > Insecta > Diptera > Tephritidae > Rhagoletis > Rhagoletis zephyria. Next base: position 8,624 of record NW_016169693.1, read on the forward strand.
TCGGAAAACGTACTCTCCATTCCGCGGCTGGTGAGATTTATTCTAGGTCTATACCAACCATCAACCCTAAAACTATTCGAATCAGCTACAAGAATTATAGCTATAACTACAAATAGAATATTTTTGTTTCAGTTTTCTTTTTCACTTAATCAAACTTTTGGATAATCCTCAATTTTCTTACATAACTTCGCGTTCAACACAAACCTATTTATGTATGTGTGAATTACCCAATATATCACCTTGAATATATCAAAGCATTGCTGCTATCATGTAACGCAACTATTAAGCGTTCATAATTTTATAACATTACACAAATTTTTTAGTTGCAACACGTCAGACAACAACACTAGAAAAGAGTAATGCCAACACGATTCGCACCTTATAACTACCGGCACTCCTACGACTCGTGCCATCAATCCAGCGTAACGTACTTTCAACTATACAATGTTGTGCTATGCCTTCACCGCTACACTCCACAGATTTCTCTTCCTCATATTATCAACACTTTTTGCTTGTATTGCTGTTGTATTTTTGTTTTTACGCTTGCAGCAGCTCTCTCAAATGTTGTCATTCTTTGGCCGAAAATTTTGTTGTTTTCATTATTACTGGCTTTTGTTACAATTTGGCTGTAAGTACATACAATACTCGTAGAATGATTGCAAATACTTATTTTTCGAGTTCGTGCTCAAAATGCTTTTCTTCATTTTGTATTTGGCTGTTTTAGTTGCATTTTGGTTCTCATTATTTTCCTTTTGTTTTTCCTCAAACTTCTAAGACGAGCCAAAATCCAATTAAATATAATTGCATATCCAATTTATTTAATTATGCCATTGAAATAAGGATTTTTCACAATCTTTTAAGCAGTTCCACGCCACTTACTTATTTATGCTAAGATTACCCCACTAGGTGGAGAGTCTTTTCAAGAAAGGTCAAGTGCAAAACAGAAAAATATTCGGTGGCCGACATAGTTGAATGGTTAAAGGAGCTGGTACGCTGGTATCAACTTGATATGGCCTCAAAAATAGCTTCTACCTCATATCGGCTGATTAATTGTACAAATATTAAAATAAGAAAAATTGTTTTTGATAGCGGCCATCTGTCGGTAGGCAATGGCAAATGCCCTACTGTGCTGGGTAGTTCTAACTTCTGCCCACGAAAAGCACTAAGCACATCCGTAGTTTTCCAGATGCTTTTCAGGATCTGACATATGAGCTCAGTGAATTCAGCGAAGCCTTAACGAATCTGGTTCTTGCGCAAAGGAAAATGAGCCCAACGATTTTTCGCATAAGATGAAGTATTTCTCGAAACCCAAACTTCACCAAAAATAGATATCATTTGCATTCTTGTAATCCCCTGCAATGAGGTCAGCGGCGCGCCGAATGACGCCATACCGAGAACATATCTTTGCTTGTTGCCCAAGTCCTTTAAAAGCAACCCAAAGGTTTCCATACTCTGAGGTCATTTGTTTTCGAAATGTTTTTTTTTTTCAAAAAACTTGGTCACACTTGTATACTTACATGCTAGACTTGAGATGTTATAACTTTATAAAGTTTAATCACATGACAATTGAGAAGTGCATGTGAAAAAATTTCATAAATTGCTCAAACAAAATTTTTGCAATTTATGAAATTTTTGCACATGCAGCAATGCATAGCATGCATTTAGGCGCTTCCTGTTAGTAGTCGCGCCTAGACGCTGAGGTGTTTATAAACCTTTTCGAAAAATGGAAGACCTCATTTTTTTCGATATCTAACACGATTACAAGAATAATTTCCACTTAACTCACTCATTAATTGCAATCCTAATTATGCATATGTAACGAAGAAGAATGGTGTAACTTTCACGAAATTATTTTTTAATATAACCTCGTCCATTCCGTATGCAAATGAATTGCAGACTAACTGCCTTGATAATTATAATAGGCACTTAGTAATGGCCACATGACCAGCCGATAAGCGATTAAACGAAACGGGGCAATGCAGTAGCAACAGCAAAGACGCAATTAATATAACCTAGTAATCATGCGGAAAATATTCGCAAACTAAAAAAACAACAAAGAAGACTGTATGAAGCAACATTGGGTGGTGGTAGCCACAAGAGGGTAGCCCGACTCATTGTGTGGACCAAAGCGACTGGGACAGAGACGAATTACGATTGCCCTTGGGTACAATGCGTAAAATGGCAACACGAATAATTGTGACAACGACAGCAATAAAAACAACAAGGCTGACTGGCTAAAAATTTGATGGAAATACATATGTATGCAGTTATTGTGCTCATAATGTTGTTGTTGTTTATTTTATTGTTCCTACGACTGCTGCCGTTGTACTGCATTTATATCTACATACGTATGTCGCTCGTCGCTCATTTAACATTTTAATGAAATTCCGCTAATTACATGCGATTAAACCATGAAGTGCGATGCGATGCGCTGTGAATGAACGCGAAGCTGCGCGCACAGGCAGTGAACCTTTACCCGACTTACTCGTAACTGCATAAGTACCTATGCACATTAGACTGTACCACCGTACATCCTGAGTCTAAAGTATTTTTGCAATGCAATTTCGAAAAAAAAAATTCTACCAAATGTAGGTATCGCCTCTTTACATTTTTCGTCATATCTTCAGCATTTACAGTCGGATTTTAAAGTGAGATATGTCGATTTTTGCCGCGAGGTTTTGATCATTCCGCTAAAACTATTAAAAAAAAAAATTATTGCCGAATGCAGATGTCACCGATTAATGTCAAATAGAAAGCACTTAGGTTCGCAAAAAAAAAAAATTTTGAAATTTCCTTGCAAGAATACTTTACACTCAGGGGAGTATGGCGAAATTCTTATCTTTGCTTGTAAGGTGGTATGGTCTAATGTGCATACAAATGTAAATACTTATGGGCGCACCAGGAGTGATAAGTACCTCACTGAAGTATGCATATATGTGTGTATGTAAAATGTCTGTACATATATGTAGTTATGTATATGTATACATAAGTATTTATCAGCAAGAGAGTGTGCACTTTTCCGTCGCATACTCATAGATACTCTTGCATGGACCTGGCTGTACTGCCTTGCAACTGGCAGATAATTTTTTATAAAAACACATTTTCACTGTTTATTTACTTTCTTATCGCAGATGCAAAACACTTTAGTGCCACTCTCGCCCACCTCCAACTTTCCCACCCTACATCCAGCATTCGACGCAAACGTAAATGCGCAACTTATGAAGACATTATCAAAACGAAAAAAGAAAATAAACGACGATTACAAAAAAACCTCAAAAAAAACTCAAATTAAAATGAATTACGTGACTAAAATGCAAAGTTTGACTCAGTCGGCATAGCTTTCCCTCGGGGTTTTGCCCCTTGTTTCGCCCACAAAATATAACAACAACTTGCAACTCTTTGTGGCACCAAAGAAATGTGAATATAATTAAAAGGCGCAGCAAATTTCTTATCTTTGGCGCATTAAGTGCGGCTTTTGTGCGAACATGCAACTTGCGGTGCTCATGCACTAACACAAACACACACATATTTACGAGTAGCGCCTACACTCATTGCCATTGTTTCAAATGCAAACCATGCAACTTCGCCGCAAGACCAAGCCGCCGCAGCGCAAAAGGAGCCTACAAAAGCGGCTTAGGTCCTTCGGTTAGCGAGTATTTGTTAGTAAACGCATTTGACTTGATTTCCTTTTTTCGCCATTTACATTTACTTATGTATGTAATTGCGCCGTGCAGATAAGAAAGCAGAATCGTTGCAGCAATTTGACAAATTAGTAAAATGTTACGTTATTCACGTAAAGCGGCTGTTTGCTAAACTAGTAAGCCTTGCGGCTATGCAATTATCTAAGGTAGTTGCGAGCCTTAATTTAGTGCATCCCTCCACGGCGTATGAGCAATAAAGTATTGCAATGATATTATGTATTGAGCAGTATTCTAATCAGGGACTGTAACGATCATAAAAACTAATTTTCAATGATTATTTACTGAGTTTTATTTACCGCCCAAAATTAATCATAATTTTTTTTTCTGAAAATAAAAGTTTTTTTTTGCTTAGTAAATAAAAGTACTTTTTTAAGATTAACTATTTGTTTCGAAATTAAAACTTATTTTTTGGTTCTTTCTTTATTTCTGATGTTTTCCTTAAGGTCCTTAAGTCGTCAAATAAATATCTTACGGTTAGGACAATAACCGCCGATTTCACCAGCAATTTAAAAGGAACATAATTTCTTATTTTCTGTCAATTTTCATATAAAATTCAAAAAATTAAAATCATTTTTAACCGACTTCCAAAAAAGAAGAAGGTTATCAGTTCGTCGGAATATTTTTTTTTTATGTATGTTACCGCATAACTTTGGACCACGTCAACCGATTTCGATAATTCTTTTTGCATCGGAAAGGTAGTGTCTCATTCTAATCTGGTTAAGATCCGATCAGTAGATCATTAGATATATATATATTTTTTTTTTTCTTTTATATGAGAGTTGAAGTCGGTTTTTTTTTGCTAAAAATTACTTGTTTACTTACATTTCTTTCGTGAAAATGGATGTAAACCTAAGAGAAATCCAAAGCCAAAGACGAATATGAAGACGATGTGACGGCGAACACGAACACTAACACGAATAACACGATATATACAAGGACGAGCACGAAAGCGAACATATAGACGAAGGCGATAACAAAAACGAAAACGAACACTGAGACGAAGGTAAAGACGAAAAAGGAGACGACGACGAAAACGAATATGAAGACCAGAACTAATACGAATATGAACACGAATGCAAATGCGAGCACGAATACGAATACGAAGTTGAATACGAATGTAAACACGAAATCGGCGAATGCCATTCAATTGCAATTACCATTACTATTAGTATAACCATAACCAGTATTATTACCATTATCTTTAGCTTTCACATTACCATTATCATTACCAATATTATTACTATTTTTACCACTACTATTTTCATTACTTAGCCTCTCTCACAGGTTCAAGTACTTCGGCCTGATCCTCTACAGCAAGTTTCTTGGAAACTCTATGTAGAGGAGAGAGTCAAGAAGGCAACAGTAGCCTTATATTGTTGTAGAGGGGCCATTGAGAAGTGTTGGTGTCTCTCTCCGAAAGGATTGCATTGGCTTTATAAAAACTATAATTACAAGGCCTTCATCGCAATGCAGGTGGAAGGAGTGCAAAGAGCTGCCTTAATTAGAATCAGTGGGGTCCTTCGAGCCACTCCTCCTCTGGCGCATATTACTATGCTAAACGTTGTGCCCATAGATATATTTATTTATTTTTATTTTTTTTTGTGATAACATCTTTCCAATTTACTTTTGAAAGCAATAACACAACTGTCAATGGACACATTAAAAAATTCTCACCACTTGCGCGTCCAATGGCTTTCAATATAATTTGTTAAACACATACACAGTACATATTATGTACATATGTATGTGTGTACTCGTAACTAAATACGAACATATATGTAAGCATATGAATACTTAAACTCTTATAAGTGAGCACATTGACGTATTTAACCCACACATTGCCATGTATTCTTAACCACCATTGAAACGTAAGCTTTAAATACCACGCACACCCAATATTTGTATATGTATTTATTATTTACATAAGCGCTTTATTACCGCAGTTGCATAGCTCTGTTACCAACACTCATACAATATGCAATTGCTCACGTTGTAATATCTCGAGTGTTGTACGCATGCCCAAAGGGCTCGTTTATATTTAAATGCGCTTAAATAAATATCAATTGAAAAATGATATTAAAAATATGTATGCAAAATGTCTGTAAATAAATTGCTTATGCATATGAACACTTTCAGTATTGTAATTATGCAGTAGTTATACCAGTGAAGTAAATTCCGTATCGCGGAATACTAATGGATGTCAATAAATACTTTTATATTTATTCTACATATGTACGTGTATGTATAGTCTTATTATGTAGCGCGGCTTAAATAACAATATCGTTTGACAAACATCGAGAGCAGTGCCATACGTTTACACATTTGCTGCGTTACACGATTGACTTTTGAAAATTAAAATTTTGTGGAATATCAATCTATCTGCACTGACTGCCACCCACTAAAGGAATGCTCATGCAAAGCAAATTAGTATCTCCTTTTTGATGCAGTGATTTTCGTTGCACACCTACTACTAGCACAAATGTATTTTAAGTAAAAACTTATACGAGTGTAGGTACAAGACGTAAAATTTAATCAGCTTCGTAACTATACGATTTCAAAAAATTTTAAATTTGGACTTCACATACATATTTGGAATTACATATATCTATGAAATCCAGGAAAAGGCATACCGTAAATAATTTTAAGTGGAATTTAAAAGAATAAGGGCCGGTTACTCAATGTCTGGTTAACACTAATTTCTGGTTAAACATAGTTATCGACGTTACCGATCCATGCATATGACACGGTGTCGGTAACGCCGATAACGATGTTTAACCGGGGAGTAGTGTCAACCAGGCGTTGAGCAATCGGCCCTTACCGTAAATTGTAGGGCAAAAAACATTTCCGCAATAACCAACGTATCAAATGTCATAACAAAAAAATTTAATTTAGTTAGCTTTTGAAGGTAGGGATTTTCTAAGGTAAGATGTGATGCAACGTAATGTGATGTGATATCATGTCATGTGATTTGATATAATGTTATGCGATGTGATGTGATGTTATGTGATGTAATGTGATATTATGTGAGGTGGCGTGATGTGATATGTTGTGATGTGATGCGGTCTTATTTCAATTAAAATAAAGTTCATTCTTCAACAAAAATCATATATGTTAATGCAAGTTTCTAACTTTGTAAAAAATCCTGGTATGCAATTTTGTAGTTTATTTTAGTACATTTTGGATTAGCTTCAAAATACCTTTGAGTTTTAAAAAAATTTTTTTACTGACGCTCTTCAGCAAAATTTTTCCAAATATAAAATTGTGAACTTGTACTTCATTATAAGGGTTAAAAAAATGCAGACTCAACAAAAAAAAAATATTTTAATTCTAAGGAAACTGTTGTTTTTTATAATATCTTTGTAAGCTTTTGATCGAGTTTTTGTTATATGTTGGTATTGTTGTAGACTGGTCGATGTTTTTTAATTTTTTTTGCAAAGTAGCTTCAAACTTTCAAACTGTTTATATTTTTTTAGAGAAAGAACTGTGTTTTAATTAAAAAACAATGGAAATAAAATAAAATATATTAAGCCAGAAAAAGCCTATTTAAGAGTCACGTGATATTACATATATGTGGCTGGATTACATTGCCACCATCTAACCAGAAGCAATTCCAATGTATGCTGCTAAATTATTTGAATTGCTCCCAAATAATTCGAGTTCGTTGGAGACTTAACCATTGTCGCCATATGGATGAGGGAATTAGTAATTTCATACAAAGTTTCTTTTTTAATTCACTGAAAACAAATGAGGCAGTTAGGAGTAATTTTTTATTCATATTTAACACCCTGGTAAGGTGGTGGGTGGTCCGTGGGATTTCGGTTTTATTTACAGGTCCACAAAGCATGCAATACATTTTAAATGCAAAATCAGTTTTTATATATTTAATGTTTATTGTTCTGAGTTTACATTTTTATTTTCATCAAAATGTTTTTGACATTCGTTAACTGTTATTTTATAGAATTTCTCTTTACTTTAGACATTGATTTTTTTTTTTTTTTTGTTTACAATATGTATATACATTTGGCATTGTGGTAGCCGATAGCGTCAATTGATTTTATCGCGCCAATAAAATTAGTTTATTGAACACAAATCCGCGCTACACACACAATCGCATACAAATGCATTTAAACAAAATCACAAAACGCTCTCCAACCAAACAAAGATGTAAATTTCCACTTGACTGCAACTAATACCATAAATTTGCCACATGCCACAACAGTAGCCAGCGTCCGGCCAGCAGCGTTTATTTCCATGCTACGTTGCATTTCGCTAGCTACATAGTACGTATATATATATATGTATAAGCTTTTGCTTGCTGCCAAATGGCGCGCACAGATTTAATCCACACTTGCAGTCACACACACACACGCACAAGTGCTTGCTTTCAACGGATTGCAATGCATTTTGAAGAATTTTTTATTGCTTCTGTTAACATTTGGATTTTATTTACTTCTTTGTCGCTGAATTGTGTCGTTGTCATTGTTTTCCGTTGCGCAGTTTTTTCATGTGCTAATCTATTTTTTATTTAAACTTCTTTTTGGTTTTATGTATTTCTTTTTTTTATCGACATTTTTACATCGTGCAGCACTTTATGTTACGTATACGCCGTAGTGCGGTTGCCTCCAATGGATTGGCATACGGCGGTTCTCAACACCCGCTTGCATT
>NW_016169694.1:0-16987 GCF_001687245.7 Rhagoletis zephyria
CATTAATTCAAAAAACTCTAAAAATAACTAGAATTGCTCCAAATCATATAAAAATAAATTTCATCAAAATAGCCATCCACATTCGCAGAGTTTTGCGATTTTGTAAGAAAAAAAAAATCAACTTCCATTTTTTGGCACATAACGAACCTCTCTTTAAATGTTTATATTTCAGGACCAAGCAGTTCAATTGATTTCATTTTTCGGTTAAATATAGAGCTAATTACGTGCTATACAATGGCCCAAAAAAGTTAAAGAAAACAAATGGTATTCCTTTTTTGTATCACATTGAAATCGTACGACTGTCACGTGCGCCACCATGGGAATGCCCATATGACCCCTAAAAACTTCAAAAAATTCAATGGGGGACCATAAAAAGTCGCTAGTACTAAGAAATGGTACAATAAACAATTGGGTATTATTATTTGCAGTCTCCTGAAGAGAACCAGAGTTTTCCGATCGAATATATTGATCTTCAAGAATTCCATAACAATTCAAAGAAAACTTGTTTTTTCCAATATAAAATACATGGCAAACTTTGAGCGACCTCTAAATATTTTTTTATTTCAAAATAAAAAATCAGGGGAATAATTTGTTTCTGTATAGAACCATCCTAGGGAATGAGAACATTAAAATTCCGAAGTTACTTTTTCCATTGCATTTTTGGACGACCCTAATGTACCACATACGTAAATGAATTTTCCATTTTAATTACAGCGGAAAGGTGTGTTTTGAATAAAATACCAATTTAGCATATGCCACACTTTTTTGATCCCTTATAGAATGTGAAGAATGTATTTAGTTCATTCATTTCCATTATGTCCAATTTTTAAGAAAAGTTTGTTTTTACTACTATGACTCCCTATAAATATTTTTACCCCAAGTTTAGGGGCTAAAATTGCCTTAAAACTTTGGCGCTCACCTTTTTTAAGCTCATGGTTCTGCTTTTACTCCAACTTATTTTGTTAGGGGATTTTTAAATGGTTGCAGAATCTATTTATTATTTACTGCCCACAAAAAGTATTGGCACAGCAAATTTTACACAATATATGCAGCAATTTTCTTTCTAATATTTTCCGTCAATTTTTTTATAAAAATATGGTTCATTCTACAACAAAAAAAAACATAAACATATAATTCCTAAACTTTGTGCAAAACTCTCGAAAATTCAGCAAACTTTCATGCAAATTTTCAACTTTTCAATAAGATTTTTAAGAATTTTTTTGAGTATGCTATTTTGGTGCCCATTAAATTTCAGAAAAAGATGCAAGTTTGGAGTTAGTCAAGAATCGCATTGATTTTTGAGATTTTTATTTTTTTTTTGTTGGAGGTGTTTTGCATTTAATTCCATATCGACTGCTGAGTGGAAGATCGACCTATCTCGGCAGTCAGTTCGAAAACGCCCTATCTTAGTTTTATTTAAGACTTAGTTTTAGCACTGGATTATATGTATATTATGCTTTTGTTTATTAATAAAGTAAAAAGAAACTGTACGCCTAGGCGCGCCATTTTGTGTCTTGAGACATTAAGTTCGTAAATCGCTATTTTCGGTTTTTATGTAAATAAATATTATGTTTTTTTCTAGGTACTAGTACGGAACCACCTCTGGGCACAAAGTTATGTGGTAACACCAATAAAAAACAAACCTATTCCAACGGATGCATAACCTCCTTCTTTATTAATTCGGTTAAGAAATAGTTAATATGCTCTCAAAATACTTTAATATGTTGTTTTATTAAAAAAAAAGCCAAAGATATTTTCGACCGGATTTATATGCATATGTGTATGTATATGCTTGTATCTTAAAGGGCAGTAATTAAAGTATTTATTTATTTTTTATTGAAATTCTATTCCATTGACGTCCTTCTATTTGTCTTGTTATTTCTGCCTATTTGCAGCTAATTTGTACATAAACACTGACCCACATGGGCATGAAGGTGCATATTTGTGCATTTGTATACGTATGAACAAATAGTACACACACATAAGTAAGTATTTATGCACATCGATATGTGTAAATGCAATAAAGTGAAGCACAAAATTTGTTTGAAATGAGTAAGAAGCATTTATACCCAAGGTACAGACAAAATTAAAAAAAAAAAACGTTTGGAGCACTCAAATAGAAACTTTGTGTGATGCTATTTGCTAGAGATGTAGAACTTGATTTGCGGAATCGACTTAGACCAACAAGCCTTTCATCAGCAATGGTGAGCAATTTGGATACCCACATCGGGCCGTCTATCAGACCTTTCTATTCAAATCCCAGACCGACTACTGAAAAGATAAATCCACGGAAACTATTTATTTTGTGGTCTAAACTGGAATTAAGGAATACGCACTGGTAGCATTTCTCGAAAAACCGGGACCTTTTGATAAATAGCATACTACCGAGCGCCATTAGCTCAGTCGGATAAACAGGTGTTCACCGGCAGATTGGTGAGTTCAGAGCTAGGGGTTGTGTTGTGAATCGCAGGCACGCCACATTGGGGGTTCTCCTTTTCCTTCCAATGGGTTATAAACAGGGAGCCAACTGTTGCATGCAGACAGATGGAAATGAGGTAATTAATTGCTTTTGCTACCCAAGAGAACTCACTCTGCATGATGAGAAATGTGCGGTTTAAGTGCAAACCCAACTAGAGCTGAGTTAGACGCCTCGCGAACTTTACCAACTACATACTCAAGAGTAATTCTTGAAAGTAAACTAGGTCCCAATCGTGGCATTCTATATTGAACGAAACGTGAATCGAAATTTAATTTTGAGATGACGGCATTCGAAAGCAAATCGCGCAATACTCAGAGCTACCATTGTGATTTTTAAATTTTTTTTTTAGATGGGATATGTTTAAAAACTTTTTTTTTAACAAAAGATTTGTATGTGAAAAATTTTTCACGAAAAAAAAATTAAAAAAATATTTACTTTCATAGAGAATTTTGATGTGTGGGTATGTGTATGTTTTTTTAAATTGTTTCCTCGCCCCGTTCTCTAGATATTTGGAAAACTATTTAATCGATTTGTTTTTGTTTTTGTGCTGTAAAGCTTTTAAAAATGATTTATCAAGCTAAAATTTCATATTTATTTATCATTTATGTTTATGCATCAAACCTAAAAATTTGAAACAAATCAAACCCATGAAGTCCCCATATATAATAAACTGTAATATGTTTGCATCAAGTTTTCAAGGCATTCCTCATCTACTAAAGGTGGCAATGCAAAAAAGTGTTATCCAAAAAGAAAGAACAATTCATTGGCTTTAAAATGGTGGTAAGTCATTAGAAAAATACGTTTATGGTGAGAAGTTATAAGCGTTCAAAAAATTTTTATTGAATGTCGCACCCGTCACAGTAAAATATGTATTTTTTAACGTAACATACAAATTCTTTAGTTTCGCAATTTTAAATGAGGTCCCCCTATTAAAAATATAATAAATATTCAAATCAAACCAGCAGTGTTCATTTATTCACGAACTATGTGTCCTCAAAGGTGACTTGTCCCACCCGTCACAAGCAAAACTAGGTTTTTTTTTTAATATAATAATACCATTAAAGCATAAAATGGTACTTAGCATTCTACTAACTACATTCGAGAAACGAAATATTTATAGTTTGCCTAAAATTGCGAAACGAATCCAACAACTCAGAAAAGCGGGTGTCATCGTTGTGCCACCTCAAATCATATAATTAAATTGTATACTTTATCAGCTTTGACACTTGTCAAATCAATGGTTAAGGAGAATTTACTAAAAGTTTGAGCAAAAACGTGTTAAAATGTCCCACCCGTCACTTTGGAATGAATGTGAGGGGAGGCATACCATACCCACCTCACCTTCTATCAGATATCCGCCCTTGAAAGCGAAAATGGTGCTCCAATTTGAGTTAGATTCATTCCAATAAAAACTTGCTTAAAAAAAATTTAAGAATTTAATATGAGATGCCTACTTCGCAATACTTTTTTACATGTAAATGTATGCGTTGGGTATAAATAATTGCAAAGTAAACATAGAGAGAGCCACTATATACTTATACAGTAGAGCAAACAAGTAAATCACAATTGCCGCAAAAAAAACTTAACAAAAAGGAGGGAATCTAGGCAATTTGACGCATTTGTTCTCATTTAGCATTTAAAACGCAACAATTATTGTTGCGATTTTCTGCTTCGCCTTTTTGCAACGTTTTGTTTGTCAATTTTGTTTTAATCATGGCTGTGTTTATTTTTGCAAAATTGCAAAATTTTCTATCTTTCCAGTACTTCAGTTTGACGACTTACGTGAGCCTACGTAATACGTACAAATATGTATGTATGTATATAAATAAATAGGTGTGTGCGTATTGTGTTTATTTTGTTTTTCTGTTTTTCTGTTTTTTTTTTGTCTACGCCCCAACGATGACAGCAATTGAAGTTGACAGTTTCTTGTGACGAATCAATGTATGCGCCTGTGTAGCTTGTACTTTATTATTCACTTGACTGTCAAAGTTCCCTGCCTAGCAGCGTTCATGGTGCCGGCGCTCGAATAGCAAGTTGGAAGCTAAATGCATTTGCGCTTGTAAATATATACAAACTTATCTACAAATCTATCTATGCGTTACGTAAGCGAATGCGTGTTTATAAATAAGTATCTACATTTGTGCCACAAGCCAATAAGTAATGCTGCTGCCACGATGCTAAATATGTATATACTTTTGTACATATGTAGTAGCAACTTGGTTGCACTGTCGTCATCGTCCGTCACCGTCTGTCACCCGTCAACCACCGCCGACGCGACACCACGATCACCGCCTCAAACGAACGGCATCAGGGCAATCGCTGTCAAAGTCGTCAGTCGGCCATCAATCGACAATTGCTGTGAAATTGTATACGCTTTTATGGTGATAAATTTATTTGGTTTATAAATATATATGCATATCGTACAGGGTGGTTCATATAGTGGTTTCTTTTCAAAAATTCAAAAAAAATACAGAAATCAATTTTTTCGAAAGCTTCAATTTTTTGCATTATTTATGGAAACGATATCATACAGCCAGGAACCCGGTGGGCTTCGCAGTGCACTCAAAAAAAAAAACTTCTCTTAATTGAAGAAAAACAGCAATCAAAATGAAGACAAATGGGAACGAAATAGCACTAAAGAAGTTTTATCCTCTTTTCATGCCCAACATTTCTTCAAAATGATAGATTATTTACATCCACGGTTCTATATTTTCGTGTACGTTTTTACACATTCCAAAGAAAAATTACTCATTCGGGAGAATTTTTTAATCATTCTGAAGAATTTTCGACCTTAAAGTAAGGAAAGTTTTTCTTTGATCCAGAGATGGGTTTTTGGTTCAGTGTAGCTTATCTCGTTAACACAGTTTTCAAAGACCTTGGTGACGGTTTCTGGCTCTGTCTCACGAATGGCTTCGCCTCAAGGGCCTGGGTCGTTCACGGCACCCCACAAGAAAAAGTCTAACGGCGTCAAATCGCAGCTCCGAGTTGGCCAAATGAAATCGTCGAGACTGCTGATAACACGATTACTGAACTTGGCGTGCAAAAGATCGATTGTGGCATGGCATGTGGGGCAAAGCAGGCCATCCTGCTGAAACCAAGAGTTATCCAAGTCCTTGTCCTCAATTTTCGGCCACTAAAAATCTGTAGCGTTCACCGCTGACCGAAATGGCCTTTTCAGCAGCATTTTCAAACAAAAGTGGGGCAACGACGCCACCGCTCCCAAATGCGCACAAAACTGTCACTTTCTGAAGATGCATTGTTCTGCGATTCCCAGATGCGGCAGTTTTGTTTGTAAACATAGCTGCCGGGATGAAAATGCGCTTCGTCTGAAAAAAATGATTTTTCGAACAAAGCCGTTATCAAATAATTTTGGATTATTTCCCAAAGTTAAACAAGCCTAAAGCGATTTATTTTGCTCCGCGGAGATATGGTACTGACTTTCGGTCAAGATTTTCAGCGAGAAAGAATGTCGCCGGTAAAATAAGATACCATTAAACAAAACTACTATATGGACCACCCGTTACATCCCTCCATGCAAGTAGTATTCAACGCTAATAAACACATGTGTTGATAAACTTAAATACGTAGATTTATATGCATATATACGTATGATTGCATGTAGTTAATCTCTTGCAATAGTTTTTCGTTTCATTAGCATTTCAGTTAATTAATTTATTTACTTTAGTCCAATATTTAGAGAGAACACAATCTCACATGGATGCAGGAGACTAAACTGATGTATGGGACAAAAATTAAGTACCTATTTGCAGGCTATCTTGGAAGTCAAATATTGAGGAAGGAATAGATAAGGACGCTAGAGGAGTCATCGCCAAGCTCAACTAAAGGTAAATCTAGGAAACGTTCTGTAGTATGGTAGTTTCGCCTGGAAATTCACCACAGATATTGCCAGGCGCTTGTAGGGTTTTTTGTAGACAGATGCCTTAGAATGATACTACGAAATTTTTTTTGGCTAAAACAATCTCAAATGAGTAGTTGCTCAGAAAGGCTAACATGGAGCCTCTTAAAATTTGGACCCGAAAACAGAAATGGAGGTGGATAGGTCACACTTTGCGCAAAGAAGACGGCAACATTGCAAAGAAGAACCTAGAATGGAATCCCCTAATCGGCAGAGGCATGTCTCCCGCCAGACAGCGCGAAACGTGGAAAGGAACGGTCGATCTAGAGGCCAATCCACTCGGGTTAAGCTGCAAGTAGCTCAAACGGATGGCCAGGAACAGAAACAGATGGCGCGTAGGCATGGCAGATGCCTAATGTTCCCCTTTAAATTAAAGGAAATGAAAAAAAGAAGAAAGTCAAGTAAGGACAAGTGGCGATGTGCGGATAACCTTCACAAACCGAATATCTGTTGGGTTTTCCTGGGTCAAGTCTAGATTCGGAGGAGTTAAGTCTGCTACAGCACATAGTGAATGTCATTGATTGATTTGGGTACGACAATAGACTCAGTAGTTGTGCGATGCAAGTCCGGATCTCATCCAGAAAGTGAATGTTTGGATGTTTCCTACACGTAGCCGCCAAGAAAGAATTGCTCACTCAGCATTAAATTGTGACTCTTGACGGGAAGCAGGTGCCTTGAGAACGCATTATGCAGGTGGTGTTCAGGCGACATCACAAGGCATCCCATTGCTCAACACAGCGATGTATACTGACAAGTCTAAGACTTCTTCCACTGCGTCCTATGCTCCCAGTGGACCAAACAGGCTCATCTCAAATTAGAACTAGCATGCCAATTGCCTTGTACAGATGTTGCCAACAACGTTCCTTTGCCTTTAGGTACCTTATTTCGGTTTTATGCTTTATTAGAAATTGCAGTTGTGAGCGCGGAGAAAAAGATTAGGTTTTCCTTGCGAAAGCTTTTAAAAATCGGGTTACTAATCGTGCTAATTTCTATGCCGTCTATGTGGATGTCTAATTGCAGCTTGACGCCTTTCATCCAAGTGGTGGAAAGGGTCGCGGTTTAGTGAAGAAGCGAGACAGAACAGAATTTCAAACAAATACCATCAATGACATTGCCGGACCACAAAACCTCAAAGTTACCTGAGTGTTTATGGCCTTAAGTGCTATGGTGACGCGTAGTTGTGTCAGGTTTCAAATTCGGAATGAGAGTTTCGGAAATAATGAGTGTGACTAACAGCAAATTAAAGACATTTTTGAGCTTTGAAAATATTTGCTTTCACGGTGACTATCTGAACTTCCTTGCAGGAGTACAGCCTTCTTGTCGCTCCATGTTTGGCATTATCCACCGAAGTATGCTCGACTTATTTATAACAATTCACTATCTCTAAAAAATTTAAAAGGTGTAAAACACCATGAAAATGGGTCGCCCTTGGAAATTTAGTCTGAACACTCAGCATTTTTTTTGCTACAAACTTACAATCCACCGTACGAATTTTCTTTTCTCTTTTTCTTTTCTGGTTCAAACCTGCCTAACACATAATATGTAGCTACTGAATATATTGGGGTGTAGCAAGTAATATAAAGTACGCACTCCCTTCTATGCAAATATTATATTAAGTGGCAATGCTACCTGTAATACCAATATTGATGGTAATAGTAGTGGTAATGGAAATAGTATCGGTAAAAGTAACGGTAATTATAATGGTTATGGTAATTGTTATGGTAATAGTAATGATATATTAAAGGTGAACCCATCCTTCACACAAAATATTGATAGATATAGCCCTTGTTATAGACTCTAGTCCGAATTCCGGTAAGTAACACAAAATAATGTCAGGAGCAGGTAATAATGTACCTTTGTACTATTTAGCATGTCATTTGACGGTAACAAGAGCAAATTCAATTTAAATCCATTAAATACATTCTAGCTTGTCTCAGTCCTTTACCCACAAAAGCGGCTATAACTTTTTTTTCTATTCGAAACAGTAAGAGTGGCACCTTTCTGAAATCTTTATTAAATGAGCAATTTTTTTATGTAATGTAAAGTTATAGCTCAGTAAATTTTTTTTTCACCCGAGATAGTCAAAGTTGGGGAAGAAAATATCAAAAAGTTAAAAATCCAGAAATTTATGATGGTTCCTTAATATAGTATATGTAGTACACACATATGTATCTTTGTATGTATTAAGAGACTCTAAGACACTTTGATTAAGAAAAACACTTTTTTACATTATTTGTGAATCAGTTCGCCTTCAAACATTGTGTAAACCGAATTTTATTTCCCTGTTTACATAAGCCATTAAAAAAGAGTTTTGTCAGCACGATAATAAACCCAATTTAAGAAGCGAAAAAGAGATGTGGAAATATGTAAAACCACAAGAGAGTCGCAGTGACAGCGTGGGAAAGGACGCAACTGGAACACATAAACGCAAGCAGCATACATACACAAGTACGAGTATGCATTCGCAAAAAAAAAAACAAAAAAAAAATCGAGATTCGAATGTACGGCAAATGTTTAACGGGCGAACTACAAAAATCTGGCACAGCACTAACAACAAACAGCAGCAACAAAAACAAGAGCAAACACTGTTGCATTTATGAGTGCCAAATGTTGGTAACACTACCCAGTTATAAACGGACAAACAAACTTGGTTGCATACACACATACATACATACATGCACATTTAATTGTACGAATTGGCGATGCCAAGTGGCTGTAAGAGCGGTCAACACCAACAACAACAACAGCCTGCAACAGCAACTCCACACACAAACGCACACACACACACACGCACAGAGTATAAACGTAAAACTTTTTACAGCAAAGTAAAATGAGTTGAGTGCCAAAATGGAATTGCAACAAACATGATTTGCAACAAAGGCAACAGCAGGCGGCAGCAGGAAAAACAAAAATGCCGAAAACAACGCGCTGCAGCGCAAAAAAAAAATATTTCAATTCGTAACGAAAAATGGTAAATTTGCAGTGAATTGCAGCAAAGCAACGGCAACGGCAACAGCACCAGCACCAGCCGAAATGGCAGCATATTTTCTCTTCCTACTTTTTGTTGGCATTGATGATTGCCGTGGTTGGTACGGCACTCGTGAGCAGTGCTTGCTTTTAATGCACAGCATACGTTTGTATCCTCATCCAAAAATACTAGCCGAATATGTATGTATGTATGTATGTATGTGAATTGCGGAAAAGTCTGTGTGCTCTTTTGCAGTCTCATTCATGCCCCACATACCCGAATTTCTTCCAATTAGTAGATATGTTGTTGTTGTTGCGACTACAATTCATCCGCCCGCCAGCCGGCAGCAGCTACATATAACCAACCGTCCCATATTCATATCCACCGCGAGAAAGCATCAGCAGCAATACTGCAGCTGCGTTTCCATGTGGCACAGCACACAGCTCACAACTTACAACATCAGCTGTGGGAGTGAGCAATTTTCGTTTTGGTTAGGTGGAGGGTAGGGAAGAGTACTGCAGTCCCAGTTGTGCTAAATCTCAATTCTTTCTCTCGCTCTCAGCACTAGTGGGTGTGTTTGTGTGTGTGCTGCTTTGCATTGTGCCTGCACAAATGCCAACGACCGCATTTTGTTGCTGCATTTGCTGGCAGATATGGATGGATACTAAATACAACACAGCACACTTGTACATTTGTTGCAACACCAAAATGTGTGCATGGCGTCCAAACTGTGACACGGCGAGTGTGGCGTTGGAGATGCGAAGCATCAAATGCGTGCTTATTTCGCTGCAACCGTGCACCATATTCGCGCTTGTTTGATTTGAGTACACGGTAAAGTTTCTGGAAGAGATTTTTTATTTATGTAGGCGCGACTTTTTCAGAGGTACGTTACACGCATTCAGGGAAAATTGGCATCCATAAGGCAACTCTTGTCTTGCCTTGTCTTTTTTTCTTCTTATCTCATCTTATATCATGCTATTTAAGTCATTTCAATACATTTAATCTTATCTAATCTCAATTTAATTCACCTGACCTTATACCATCTCTTCTCATTTTGTCCAATCTCGTCTTGTCCTATCTGATATCGTGTCACCTCCGATCAACATATCACGATCATTTAGTTGTATCCCTCTTTCTTATACCATCTCATTTGATCTTATCCCATCTCATTTCTTTTCTTCTCACTTAAACTGATCTTATCTCATTTATACCCACCTCATCTTGTATCGCCCGATCTAATTCGTTTCGATCTTATCTTCCGCGTTGAGCACATCTAGTCTCAATTTTTGGAAACAATTCTTACTGTAGCCAATAAGACCTAGTATATTCGAGCCATTACAAATAATCCTACTCCATCTAGTCATCCTATTCCATTCTGCCAGATATGTAGAAATCAGCTACTTACATCTTCCTGATTGTTGTGGCCTGTGTCCACAGGTAGCCTCTTGGTTTTCGTAGTTTGTATCTCTGTATCCCTGTTAATGGTCGTTGTTCAGAACATTTAGGAGCATGCCGGAAAGGCCGCACTGGCTCACAATGCAACCAAGAAAATGCTACACAAGAGACGGCGAGTGAAGCCAAGGATTGCACATTGGATGTTCACGACTATAGTCCGTTTAATACTGTCCTATAAGCTATGGCCTTTTGGCCAGGTATTACTAAAGGTTATGCCTTTAAAAAACTTAGGCAAATGAAGAAGGAAGCAGCTATTGGCATAACGGATGCAATGAGGTCTTGCCCAATAGAGGCTGGCTCTGAACGCTCCGCTTATTATATGTAGTACTGATAAACTTTTTATCGAAAATTAAGCTTGGATAGTGCACAGCCTGCCCACTATTTTTTCCAAAGGACTCTGATAACTTCAAATCCCGCAAAGAATTCCAAGGCCGCAGTGACTGGATTCGGGGAGGAATCCAGGGGTTCAAGATGACATGCGGCGTAGCTGCTGAAATTTTCATTGAGTAGCTCAATTCGAAACTAGTATTTTGTCTACCCCGAAAGATACATAAAATACAATGCCCCCACGAGAACGAAGGTGAGAATTTTCTCCTCTTCCTCGGTTTGGTCTCAGCTTGCGAAGGACTGTAGGAGAGAGTTGGCCTTAATATTCGATTGAAACTGCGGTTGAACCTACGATGTGTGGCTCTTTTCTAAATGTGCCCCGCGCGGTGAACATGGTACAGTAGAATTACCGACTATTATCACTTGAGATGCCATGAGGTAAGCAGGGCAAATCGTATAGGATTACCGAACAGATTTGGAAATCCTAGGATCCACTTGAAGCCAAGGGGTGTACGCTGTATTACGATTCGAAAAGCAAATCATTCGGATTCGAGTACTTTGCGCTATGAATTTCTATTAGTCCGTGTCGGTTTTCAAATTGCTCTGTTAGGAATTAGCAAGGGTTTTCCTCTAGACTCTCAGCTATCAGCACATGACGGGTACTCGAGTGGGACAGTTTATCATTTCTTAAACGGCCAATAGCCCAGTGAAGCACCATCTGTCCCATAAGGAGTTTCTAGTCGCGAACTCTATCACTAAATGAAATACTTTTTACTCTTAGATTATACTCTCATGAGAAGGATATTCTTTTTTACCAAAGTTTCATATCTCGCAGTGCACTCAATTCGCATCCATTTTTAAATGCTCGCACAATCCAAACACAAACTGGTTTAATCAACATTACCGGAAGTGAAGCAAGTAGACTCCTCCGCCGTTACAGTGCCTTGAATGGCAAAATGCGTTCCATTGTCATCCGTCAGCTCCAACCATTGCAGACAGCGCAGCATCTGCATCGGCAACGTTTCAAGCATCAGGCAAACAGATCTTACTGTTGGTGCATTTGCACTACCAGTTGGTGAATGCGTTTCCACCACTACCCACATACCCCAGCATAGAGCGCAACTACAATCGACACTGACGCCGACATCACACTCGTACCATTACACATTGCACGTTGCAGATTGCGCCAGCCAGAAAATTCTAACTCAAGCAACGGCACTTGCATTGTATGTACTTATGTTTGGATGTAGGTAGCTAGTTTGCCGATGCGTTTTTGGTTGGCCATACGTTGATTATGACGTTGAAGTCGAGGAAAATGCGACGACAACGACGACGATGACGACAATGATGATGACGGTGACGGGGACGATGACGATGACGGCGACGACGAACTCTTGATATTTGTGATGCGACGATATGCCGTTGTTTGCTGCTGCAGTTGTTGCTTTTGTGCAGCATAACGCTATTGTTTCGTTGGATGACGTATGGCGACAGCGATATGACTTTGCATTGGGGTCCCAAGTGATAGTTATGTAGGTGTGAGATTCCAAAGGGTGGCGATTGTGTTGAGTGCCAACTAGCCAAATAGCGGCGCTATAGAGTTTAGAGGGATTCTCGTGGAATCTCGCGACGCGGCGCCTGACTGAATGCATAACTGTGTACACATACATACTTACTTCGACGGGTTTGTAAGTAGGCGTGTTTGTATTTTGGCAAACTTTGCGTTGTGGAGGTACTGAATTTTATTGCAATTTGCCCTGCATAGCTGCTACGCGGATAGTACCCACAAGAAATCTAATACGACTGCATAGTGCAGGCCAATATACCAATGTACATAGGTATAGACATCTGCGTATGTACATAGGAAGTTTTGCCAGGAGTCAACTGCGGCGAGGAGCTTGGTCTGTGTGCAGAGATTTGGGTATATACGATTACGTATTTTAAAGCCATGCAATCATCCATCTGGATATACATATCTACGGGTTACTACATACACTAAATATTGAATATAATTTCCTTAAAGGTAAAAACAATCTGCTATTTGTTCAAATAAATTTTTATCATTTATTTTAAAATAACGGTACTCTAGGGTAGGTATGTACATATATCATGCTTTTTTGAGGCCACTGAGAATCGCACAGATCAAGGACTGACCCTAAGTTAATTTCGGGCACCACAAAAAAGCCTAAAAACTTAAAGCACAAATCTTTGACGGGCAAAAAAACCAAGGCTGGTCAAGTCTTGATAGCCATATAAGGAGACAAGAGAATTGAAACACGCCCTGACAATTGCTTCGGACATGGCGCAAAGGAACCAAAGAGCAGCTTCGAAGATCTAAAGCAACTAATTGAGTGAGTGAAGGGCTCCCAGTAGACCAGCCGAAACAGGCACAAAACAGGAAACATGTTAATATACCTCTACCTGGTTATTCGCAAGCAGGAAATACATTTGTCCTCGAAAAGACTGGACAACCCCTTTTAAGGCACCATGAGGCGTCGACAGGGACAGATTTAATTGCCGACAATTAGAGATTCGTACTTGTAGGCCGCAGCACAGTATGCAAAGATATTTTAAGCGCAAAGTGCCGAAGAAAGATCGGCCAAGTTATATACGGAATCCCTCTATATTTCAGAGATAATTATACCCCGTTGGAAACCTTGTGGGTGGTAGGTGTTCTTCTTGGGGAAGGTTAATTTGGAAAATATATTTAAGGAGGGTTGCCACCATTTGAAAAATTATACTTCAGTTAACTTTATAAGATAAATGAAATATATTTCAAAATCGGTGTCAAACTAAAGCTTACACACTTCAGATGGTTAATTTCTAAAAATGTATATGGTTACGGAATAAATATTCCACAAAGTTTTTACGCCGAAAAAATATACGCCTTTTGTTTTACTACGAAATCAAAATATATTTAAGGAGTGCTCAAAGCGCTCAAAGTTTTCCACGTATTTTATATGGGGAAAAAACCACTTTCCGTAGAAATGGTATAGAATTCTTGAAAATCAATATTTTTCGATCGAAAATATTTCTCTTCAGTAGATTCCCAATGATAATACCCAATCGTTTCTTTAACCATTTTTTTATGATAACTATATTTTATAGGACCGCCAAATCCCCCAGAAAATGCAATGGGGACCATTAAAAAATCTTAAGTATTAAAAAATTGTTAAATAAACAATTGGATATTAATACTGGACCCTCCTGAAGAGAACCACAGTTTTCCGATAGAAAAATATAGATTTTCGTGAATACAATACCATTTCTACGAAAAGCTGTTTCCCCCCATATAAAATACATGGAAACTTTGAGCGCTTTGAGCACTCCTTAAATATTTTTTGATTTCATGGTAAAACAATAGGGGCATATTTTTTCGGTATAGAACAATCCTAGGGAGTGGCGGCATTAAAATTCCAACTTTACTGTTTTTGGACCACTCTAATATAAATTTTTCATTTGCATCAGTATTAAAAGCTCTCTTGGCCCCATACATTCGGCATTTTATAAGCGAGTCTACCCTTAACCACAATTTTCCATGTTTTTGGGCTTTTATTAGAGCCCTAAATATTTCGTTATCGAGTACCGAAAGTATTGGATACTTTTTAAATCGGTGCCGAGTATCGATCAATACTAAAAAGCATCGACACAGAACATCACCAATGTGTAAAATTTATATAAAATTTTTTTGTTAGATTAACCAAGGACTTGGTTAAAGTTAGTTTTTAATTTTCACTACAATGCCGGGAAAACGAAAGGCTGACATTGGTCATCGAAGTCAATCAAATGAATGACGAGCTACCCTTACGTGCAAACGACACTGATGACCAGGGAACGGATTTTATGGAAATTGCCTCTTTTCTGCTCAATAGATAGGGTATATTCGATTAAGAATGTCCACGATTTAGCTTTCCCTGCTGCCATATATATACACATTTGATGTTGCGTTTTTTAAGATATTTGCCTTTTTTGCCTATTGCACCTTTAAAAAGTGGTTACAGCGAGTAAAAAGCACTTATTCCTGATAATATAAAAGTTTCAAACGTTCCATATTTAAATTGGGCGCCACTTGTATCAACTCACTTCGAGCGCACGTTTAGTACTACATTCAAGGCTGTGTTCTGTTAAAAAAAAATCAAGTTGATAATGAAGAAAATCAATGGATAAATCAAGAAGTAATAAGTGGTCATATGAAAATGCGCAAAGATTTTTTTAATGAAAAATGTGAGGGAAAGAATGTTACTCATACGCCAAGTACATCTGAAATTATCTCGAAAACTTATCCATAGAATAAACAAGTAATTTTTAGCAAAAAAAACCGACTTAAAAAAAAATAATATATATATATAACTTTGGACCACGTCAAGCGATTTCGATAATTCTTTTTGCATCTCAGAGGTGGTCCCATACTAATCTGGTTAAGATCCGATCAGTGGATCATGAGATATATATATATATATATTTTTTTTTATATGAGAGTTGAAGTCGGTTTTTTTTTGCTATAAATTACTTGTTTGCTATTTCTAGTGCCTTTTCCTGCCTATTTCGTTATTTCAATTTGCCTATTTTATAGGTTTTTAGGTCCTAAAAATCCGTTCTAGTATACCCGTATTATAAATATTTTGAAGCTAAAACTTTTATCAACATAATCATATTAATATATGTTACCTTAAACATAATCATTAACAAATATACCCACTTGTTTGATAAAAGTGAAGAAAATTTGCAACAGAATACTTTGCCGATTTGCTGTCGCATATTTCTCTGAAGAGAATGCGTTCAACTAAAATTTTTCTCACGCTCGTTGTATATTCCTATAATTATATCAGTGATGAGCAGCGCAGGCAGAACTCCATAAGCAAGTGAAACATTTTTGTACATGCTTATGGAGTTCTGCTAGCGCTGCCCATGCCTGCTATATATATATATATATGAACGTATGAGTATTGGTTTAGGAACGTTAAATTCAATTGCCGTTAAACGCTGATAAGCAGAGCAATCATGTGGCGTTTATGATTAAGTATTTTTCGTTAAGTTTTTCAACCAACTGTCTTTTCTTATTCCCTGTTCCAATTCGACGCTATTTGCGTTCATACGCCGGAGCATTTTGAGCGTGAGCGTTTACAAAAAAGAATGTTTGTACAAACTGAATGCATTTGTGGAGTTTTATCTTATGCACATAAATATATCTGCTTGTTTAAGTATATTAGAAAGAGAAGATATAAGTTTATATACATATATACAATAGGGTGGTCCAAAAATGCGTGTGAAAAAGTAAAGTCTCAACTCTATTGCCACCCCCTAGAATTGTTCTATACCCCCAAAAAAATAGACCCCATTTTTTTTTTTAAATCAAAAAATATTCTTGAAAATCAATGTTTTTCGATTGGAAAGCTCAGGTTATCTTCAGGAGGCTTCCTATATTAATAGCCAATTGTTTATTTAACCAGTTCTTACTACTAAAGATTTTTGTTTGTCCCCTATTGAATTTTCTGTGGGTATTGGCGGACCTATAAAATATAGCTATCATGAAAAAATGGTTAATGAAACAATTGTGTGTTATTATGGGAATCTCCTGAAGCGAAACAGAGTTTTCCGATCGAGAAATATTGATTTTCAAGAATTCTATACCATTTCTACGGAAAGTGGGTTTTTCCCCATATAAAACAGATGGAAAACTTTGACTGCTTTGAGCACTCGCCAAATATTTTTTGATTTCAAAATAAAAAAAAAGGGATATTTTTTTCGGTATAGAACAATTCTAGGGGTTGGCGCCATTAAAATTCTGACTTAACTGTTTTTGGACCACTCTAATATACATATATACTTAGCTTTGAAGGAA
>NW_016169695.1:0-10188 GCF_001687245.7 Rhagoletis zephyria
GAAAAGGATAGCAAGGCAGTAAAAGCTCTATCTGGGCATCACTGATCTAAAATGAAGGCTTTCAGGTACATAAATAGAAAAAAGCATCGCTACTAGTCTTTTTTTTAGATAACCTAGAATTCAAATGATATCAGCTATTGGAAAACTGCCGTGTCTTCCAAGCAGAGCTCTTGCAGAGCTTCCAGAGGAAGAAGTGATGCTGTCTTGGCCTTAAGAAAAATTTCCAATATATGCGCCGATGGTTAAAAGAAGTCAAAAAGAGTTCGGAAGTGATTTGCATTTCTGGAAACGCCGGGATACTTCAACGCTACATATTATTTTCTTGGTTCCCGGTTATGAGCCAACTATGCGGTAGGCTAACAGATTCTTCCTTTGGAAAGGAATCGACGGACTACTTTTTGTTTTCACGTCGATTCAGGATAGCGGAAAAATAACAAGGAGCAAAATTTTTAAACTCTGCTTTTTATATCTNCACTGATCTAGAATGAAGGCTTTCAGGTACATACATAGAAAAAAGCATCGCTACTAGTCTTTATTTTAGATAACCTAGAATTCAAATGATATCAGCTATCAGGAAAACTGTCGTGTCTTCCAAGCAGAGCTCTTCCAGAGCTTCCAGAGGAAGAAATGAGCCTGTCTTGGCCTTAAGAAAAATTTCCAATATATGCGCCGATGGTTAAAAGAAGTCAAAAAGAGTTCGGAAGTGATTTGCATTTCTGGAAACGCGGGGATACTTCAACGCTACATATTATTTTCTTGGTTCCCGGTTATGAGCCAACTATGCGGCAGGCTAACAGATTCTTCCTCTGGAAAGGAATCGACGGACTACTTTTTGTTTTCACGTCGATTCAGGATAGCGGAAAAATAACAAGGAGCAAAATTTTTAAACTCTGCTTTTTATATCTTTCGCAAGGGAGGAGAGAAAGTATATATTTCAAAAAATTTGTTCCCAGCAGGTAAAGGCGATAGGAACTATAGAATCCTCTGTTGGCTGACTCTGATTCTTCTAATAAAGCCCGTTTTGCTGGTAGTAAGATGCTCTGTAAGAATCGGACACTTGTGAGTTATACAATTTAAGCTATTTTCCCCTTGAAATGAGACACAACAAAGCGGATGGGACTTCAGAGGAGTACCTTAGGCAGAAATTTTATAAATTTCATAAAGGACATTTTTGCACACGCAGCAGTGCATAGCAAGCATTTAAGCGATTTATGTTAGTAGTCGCCAAAATAATGACTAAGCGGGCTCTGCAGCGCTGTTTTCTCTCTACAACGTCGTGCAAAGCTATCTCAACTGGCCTACCCTTACGTTAATCATACTGGGCGTTACTGAAATTCTCAACTGTAAGATATCGCTTATTCTTCAGAACAATACGCCTGTCCAGGAAAGAGGAAAGACTAAACAGTCGAAAATCTTTCGCAGTGCTCCGGTCCGTTTACCTAGCTTTATACTACTCTAACTTCCCTTCTCTGCTTTAATGTATGATAGGTTCGCAAATCAAATATTAGCAAGGATGGCCAAAGTTTCTATCTCAAAAATCGTATCACAATGTTCCTCCGGAGTGTTTCTGAAATTCCTACCGCCTTCTTTCTTTGTCACATGAACTGCTGCGTGTCAGGTCAGCTCGGAGATCGAAAATTCCGCAATGTTCCAGTGAGCAATGTCTAGTCTGGAGTTTAAAAAAATTACTCTATTGTTGAACTTAAAATACAAACATATATGTAGAATGTATGTATGTATGTATAGAGAAATGACTTTTTCAATGACCNACTGGGCGTTACTGAAATTCTCAACTGTAAGATATCGCTTATTCTTCAGAACAATACGCCTGTCCAGGAAAGAGGAAAGACTAAACAGTCGAAAATCCGTCGCAGTGCTCCGGTCCGTTTACCTAGCTTTATACTACTCTAACTTCCCTTCTCTGCTTTAATGTATGATCGGTTCGCAAATCAAATATTAGCAAGGCTGGCCAAAGTTTCTATCTCAAAAATCGTATCACAATGTTCCTCCGGAGTGTTTCTGAAATTCCTACCGCCTTCTTTCTTCGTCACATGAACTGCTGCGTGTCAGGTCAGCTCGGAGATCGAAAATTCCGCAATGTTCCAGTGAGCAATGTCTAGTCTGGAGTTTAAAAAAATGACTCTATTGTTGAACTTAAAATACAAACACATATGTAGAATGTATGTATGTATGTATAGAGAAATGACTTTTTCAATGACCAACGATGTATATGGCAAACCCAGTCCTTGACATATAAAGCGAATGAATCCTCTTCCTTTCACTTTACTCCATATCTGCGCAATTCGCGCATATAATTTTGAAAGCATATCAGAATCTAATACACCGTCAGAGCTGCCACAGATATGCTTTGATTGCCACTCGACAATAGCAAAAAAATTGAAAGAGCGGCATTTCCTGCAGCTCAGGGCAAAGCCATACTATCGATTTATGCGCTTTCTTTCTAATGAACCACAGAATCAGTGCGGCAGCAATACTTACAAACGCTACGAGTCCAATGCAACCTTTCATTTTCCAGCACTCATTCGCCGCTGGCCGACCGTTTCTAAAAGCCGTATATATATACGTACTCGTATATATGTACATACCCGCAAACTTAGTTTTGGTCGCTGTGACGGTTGCGTCTAAAATACGGGCAATCGTATCCGAAAACAAAGGCGAAAAGAATATTTTTATAAAGCACAAAAGCAGCGTCTACTCCAATCCGTGTATGAGATGCCACAAAGGCTATGAAGCGCACTAATAATGTAGGAACCAAAGTGTACGGGATGGCAACGTAATACCAAAATCTGCAAAACTTTTCCATTGCAACCAAAAAGCTCAGAAAAAAAAACCAAAGACAACCAAAAAACATGTAGACTGAACAACATTGCTTTCGTTACGCTTTGATTCTTTAACGAGATTTTTTTGCCTGGCTTTGACGGCAACTCGCCCTAATATTGAAACTACTAAACTCTTCTCCAACATTGTGACAGTGAGGTCTAAACCCTGTGTGCATGCAAAAATACCCTCTCTCGCGCACACACACAGAGTTTCAATTGGCTGTTCGGTGCAGTGACCACTACAAAAGTGAGTGCTTTTTAGTGTTAATAACGGTAAAGGTGAACCGCTCACAGTTACAGCAATTTAAAGGGTTCTCATTTAAGGGTAAAATGTTCTATGTGGCTAAATGTGTCCCCATACGATCACTTGAGCAGTTAATGTTTTGAAGGGGTGGCTCCGACTTTCATGTTCTAAAAACAACCGTAATCGCCCTTCAGCAGAGTTCCTAGAATCTCCATACTAGGGTACGTGAGGATAGACCATAGTTCCAGATGATCCCATCGGAGAAACCGCGAGCTTTCTGATAGCATAAAGATACTTGCTTGTTTCTCAACAAGTTGGAGCTTAAAGTTTACTTTATTACTTTACTATTTGAGATTACATTTTAAAGGAACTTTCTTGAGCTGCCTATCTGGTACCGTGGACAATAGAAGTTGATATTTTGTATTGCCTTCTCATGCGTCTCTGCACGACAGTAGTACGTTTTGCATATTTTCCATTGGAAATTCACTCTAATAATGCCAGAAAGTGTTACATTCCTCCACCCAGAGTAAAAATAAGCTGTCATTACATGTAGTGCCTCTTTAAACATTTGCTGTTCTAGATGAAAAGAGGCTCGATATATCCAATTCTGTAAAGGTGAGATCCTAATATTCCTTCTCTTCTTCATTACGGCAAGTTCGTTTAAGAACTTACTACTTATTGGTTTAACCTCCAAGTTCCTCAGTTAGTTTCTTCTTAAGCCTCGGTCATAAAGACATTGACACAGTCGGTTTGTGTCTGGTGATGCCACAAGTCGTTTCCTTCAATACTGTTATCTCGGATACCCAGAAAAGGCGCATACGCTTTCAATGCCACTTGACTATGAATATATTGCCGTTTTCTGCTTTACTGTTCTGTATTAGACAAACGTACTTCTCTTTGACACAAATCTCCGTTAGATGGGTTATATCATTGCCTGATCTTCAAGCCCGTCGAACAAAAACCCTGGCATCTATGTAAGTCAACCTGGATCCGGTTTGCTAGCTTCTTTTAAGTTTACTCAAAAACGTCTTCTCTTGACAAGCTCAAGTCTCTTCAAGTCCATTCCCTTCAATTGCTCCTTTATAGTAGAGTAAATATATTCGAAACGAGGCGGTTACCTATGCACATCGTTCGAAGATTTCTGATTTAACAGCAGGGGAGCATCTCCGACATACATTTTTCACAGCTCTTTTTGCCTTTCAACTGCAACCTGCAGGCGCCAAGCTGAAGCCTTTCTTGCGCCAGCTGGCATATGAAACATTAGACAGAGTCCTATCCATGAATGCTTGACACTGTTAACTTGGAGCCTTTCCACTTTTGAGTAATATAACTTCTAGTTCACACTCGTCAATAGCTGCGTACTTAGCCGATTAATACATATTTCCTTATATAAGATATAAGAACCTTTATCTTGTGCCTAGGTGGTATATAATATTCACTATTCATGCATAGCGCGGGATCCTTCCGTACTTCTTGCTTATGTGCTACAGTGGTGAACTTCGCCGCAATTATTTCGCCCCTACAGTTTATTCGAAGTAGGAGAAACCTAAAAAATCACAATAAAAGTCCATTAGATGCTGCCATACTCTCTTCGCACCANGTCTTGTGCCTAGGTGGTATATAATATTCACTATTCATGCATAGCGCGGGATCCTTCCGTACTTCTTGCTTATGTGCTACAGTCGTGAACTTCGTCGCAATTATTTCGCCCCTACAGTTCATTCGAAGTAGGAGAAACCTAAAAAATCACAATAAAAGTCCATTAGATGCTGCCATACTCTCTTCGCACCATTGTGACTTTCTTGAAGTGCGAACATTCTTCAAGAGTCTCCGCGATTTGGATGGCTGGTACTTGGCGTTGAACTAAGATACAGATCGACTCTGCAGCAAACATAAATGCTTGCCTCACCAGACTCTGTCAATCACTTAAAATAAGTTTTCAGAAACTTTTCGAATAGATCTGGGCTCAGAATATTTAAATTTCTGGATTGTGTTTAATTGAATATTTTAGGGAAAGTTTTTAGCTTTTCCAAGTCTTCTAAAAAAAAAATCCGGCTTTTAAAAACTCTCAGGTCGGGAATATTAATATGGGTTACCATGCTGAGAGCACCTTCATTTTATGAATAGGGCGGAATGTTAACAGGTTTTACTTAAACAGAAATCCTTGCATCTTGATAACATGAAGTTTTTGGTATCCTTATATGTGTTTCAAACCCAACCTATCAAAGGATTTTTAGAGATTTCCAGAAAACCTGCGATACATCTTCTTCATGTTGTTTTGCTCTTGTAACCGTCTTAGCGATATTGGTTTAGTCCAATAAAGCACGCCCATCGTTTCTATCCAGGAAGTATTGAAAATACCAAGTAGCTAAAAGCACAGAGCGGCAGCTACGCTGACCACAGAATTTTTGCGGAAAGCTGTTCCTCGCAAAACTACTTGGGTCAGCGAAACCGGAGTAGAACTGATGANCTCCTTATATGTGTTTCAAACCTAACCTATCAAAGGATTTTTAGAGATTTGCAGAAAACCTGCGATACATCTTCTTCATGTTGTTTTGCTCTTGTAACCGTCTTAGCGATATTGGTTTAGTCCAATAAAGTACGCCCATCGTATCTATCCAGGAAGTATTGAAATACCAAGTAGCTAAAAGCACAGAGCGGCAGCTACGCTGACCACAGAATTTTTGCGGAAAGGTGTTCCTCGCAAAACTACTTGGGTCAGCGAAACCGGAGTAGAACTGATGAGTGCTATTTTTTGACGAAAAAATTACATCAACGTCGACAACCATAATACGGCCGAATGTCTTAAATCAGTTTACAGCTACCAACAAAAAATTTTTTCCTGAGAGCTGGAAAGTGGATTTTTTTTATTTTTGACCAATCGGTATGTTAAATCTTCAAGCGTTCCTGAAATCTGAAACTTTCAGTTCGATTTTCAAGTTCTAGCCCCAAAAAGCACCCTATAACTTTTTTTTCACGGGAAATAAAACTCAAAGCCCGCTGCCAAGCTGCCGCTTATACTTTTTTTTTGGCAAGCACCAGCAGAAAGGTGAGGAACAAAAAAACTCTACTGAAAAGTAGGTAGCCAAAGCAAAAGTTGAAAGTCATTTAGTTGAGCCAGAAACACCATTTCCATAAAGTTTGTAAAATGAAAAAAACAGGAAAGCTCAAGGATTTTAGTAGTGAGCGCCTGCATTTCACAGCACAGTTACAACGATATGGAAAAATGCAGGTGGGTGGTTAGCGCACTGAAAGCGGTGCGCACAACTCATGGATAGCAGGCGCTTAAAAGTTTGAAATTTTTCCCTTACTTTTTATTTTCCATACACTTTTTAAAGCATTTTTTTTAGACTACACACATACATACATATGTATATGTAAAAAAAAATCCGCTGCCAGCCGTGTGTATTTGGTATTTTCACAATTAATTATGAACTTCATTTGTAAAGCAGCCGCTCGCTGCGAATTAAAATAATTAACCTTTAAATACGACTTAATCGGTGTAAGCGGCATTATTAATTAGATGCTGCATATATTTAAATAATGCTGGCTGCTGGAATTTGTGAAAATTATAGGTTGAAAGAAATTGTAAATGCGCTCAAAACTAAGCATCATTGTTCGCATGCAGCGCAATGTAAAAAAGTTTCAGATAACCAGCTGTGCATTGAGTGGCCTGAAGATTGGGCAAAAAAACAAACTGAATAAACTACAAGTACCCTCATCACTCATATGTACATGAGCGCACATTAGGTATGCTCCATCATTTTGTCATATTTTGTAGTACATATTTGTTTTTTTTTTCATTTTACCATCATGCTGCATTATTTGCTCAGTGCTTTCAAAAAATTTCCGATTTTTTTCGTGTTTTTTTTTGTTTCATCAGCAATTTTGTTTTCTCGTAATTCCTCTTCTGGTAGTTTTTAATTTCGTTCACATGACCCATATTCAAGTTCAAAGCTAAAACCAAATAAAAAAAAATATGAAAATAATTGCAGCTGTGCACGCTTCTAATTTATGGCAGTTTGGCTGTTGCGGCAGCTTTTGCTTCTGACTTTCGCTGCCACTGTTTGCTAGCCCTTTGACTCGAGCTCGCGCGTTGGCCCTCCTCTACTGCTGCGCGGCATTCCCAGCTGTTCTGTTAGTTTCTCCAGCTTTTTTGCGCACGATTTTCTTCTTTTTTTTTTGCTTCAACACTTTATTTTCTATTTTCCTATTTTTTGTTATTTTTCTCTGGTCCACTTTTGACATGTCAATGATATACGCGCACAACGTAATTAGAAAAGCAGATAGCTGCCGATAATTTATTACAGTTTTACTTTGGAAATCAGTTTTCTCATCTTCCACTGCATTTTTGGTAATTTCATGTGTGTCAATCAGGTTGAGCTGAATGAAAATGCATCTGCAGTAAGAAGAAATTAGTTTTCAGAGTAAAACAAATGGCAAGTCATAGAAATTAAGAATGGTCCGTGGTGATATTGTAACTCTTCATGCATACATATCAGCTTAACCGCCCCAACCCTGGAACCCTACCCCAACTACCTACTTGGCTCGACAAAACGTCTTCCATTAGAAAATTGTTTCAACTCGTCCATCTATCGTCTTATACCGGACACCTATTGAAGCGCCACAGAGAAGTTTAACACCCTCTCAGCTCAAGCACTGTCCAACATAGTATTGTGATTGTCCTAGTCTGAATTTATATACAGTTGTAAATACTTATATGTAAGTTTTAATGCAGTCACTTTTCTGTGCTCTTAGACGAACTGAGGCTCTAGAACGTACATCATACAATATGCCCATCTCACAACTCGAACAAAATGAAAAGAAAAACCTGCAAATTGAAATAATTGGATTGAGGCTATCGCGTACCAGATCTTGTCGTACAACCAAGAGAGTTTGCTCTAATCATAAAATATTACAATACTCTAGGAATTTGTATCGATACTCTTTCACCATGCGCAGAAGTTCTCCTGAAGATGTTTTCATCGCCAATGTGTCGATGAATATAGCGAGGCTGTTAGTATAATGATTCGGATGTCGAATGCCACTGCGCGACTTAAAACTTTAGAAATAGTTTCATCTAGAACAATTCTTATTAAGTCTCATCAAAACCTGGTTAAAGAATAGTCCGCATAATAAGCAGCCTCGATATCTTTCCATTGACCAGAAATAGAATCGATTAACAATTTCGAATATTAAGCTCATGACGCTGAGGTTGTAAAACACGTGTGAATAAGATCTATGCTTGCTATGTAACCAACTACAAACTGAAGAAAATTGACCGTTTTGAAATAAAGTGAACAGTTCCTTAAGCGATAAAGATTGATAAATTAAAAGTTTTGCCAAGCCGATCTATGTTAAGCCATATCTTTAACTATAGTAGTTTTAGTTAAAAAAAAACTTAGCTAGAATTACTTCTTCTTATTGGATATAGTCCCCGCTGGTCCATTTAAGCTGAATTGAAAAAAGAAAAATATTGTAAAAAAAGCGAAATCAAATAGTTCTAGGAGTCGCGGATACAGTTGCATATAAACGTATAGATCAAAGCTTAATGGCAGGGTCATAGTCGGTATTTACCCTTTCTGGCGACACGTTTAATCCTCTTCTTCTTCTTCTAATTTAGCGCTGTAATCGCCTAAGCGTTTTTGGCCGAGTTCCTCAAAGCGTGTCAGTCGTTTATCTTCTGTGCCAATCGGAAATGCCAAGTGAAGCCAAGTCCCTCTTCACTTTATCTTTCCATCACAATAGGGCTCCAGTTCCCTTTTCCTCTGCTACACTCAGCGCGTTCCCAATTGAATACATTCAAAGCTGGAGCTTCAGTGTCAATTCGAACGAAATGGCCAAGTAAGCCTAACCTTACTTAACTTCACATGGGAATAGGTGAGGATAAGTTGAAATAGCTGTCAAGTGAACAAACCACCATACCTAGGCCTATAGATGAGCCAGTTTATATCTTCCGCCGATCATGAAATCCTTCCTACTCACCAAATAGTGGCCGTATACTCACTTGAGCAATGTCGGTTAAAGCCTTGAACCCATGCGCTTTTTTCGTCCTCTACAGCTTGTAAAATAGGTGCCGCAAGATTTCTGACTCTTCCTCATTTCTGCAGCATCTGCATGAATCGTAGTGAGCAACCCCCAAACTCTTCGCATGCAAGCAAATTAGCTGCAGATAAGTCTCTTCTGCACATGAGGAGACCTTTCGACCATTTCTCGTTCCATCCGGCCATATAAGTTTCCGGTTACTGAAAGCGGTGAGCTTTTCCATATACCACTTAGTAGTTTAAGGGATTGATCGTTTAGAATGAGCTTGCACGTAACGAGGAAAGTGAAACGTATTTGCTCATCATGACTTCTTGAAGGCTGGTATGTTGCGTTGCCCAGGTACCCTTATCAAGTGAAGAACAAACTGCTCAGCTTTTCCGTTTAGGTATCTGCGGTAGTCTGATATGGTCTAAGAGTTGTACTATTTTGAGTATCGCTTGACTGTCTGAGTAGTTGAAGATGTTGTTGCATGCGACTTTTTCTGTTCGCAAATATTCAACCGCCTCCTGTATTTCAGCAACTTCAGCCTCAAAGGCGCTACAGGGATCGGGTGTATGTAGCCTTTTTCGGCATAGATTCTATGCTTTAAAAAAAACTGATCGGTTATAAGTTAACCTTCGCCTCTTTGGTCGTCAGGTACTAAGTGAACGAAGCTCAGAGCTGTTAGAACGCCGCACTTAGGACTGGCCCTTCTAACATAGCCCAAATATCATAGAGGCACAAATACTCTAAGTCAAGAGGGAAACAACATCAAGTACGACGGATAGTGCACATGTGAGTCAAAAACCATCTCATGAATATTTGCGACAAGCTTCAGCCATACGCGCGCCATCAAATGCGCCATACATACTATAGGCAAGACTTAAACGGAGTTCATAGGCGAGTCAGTTAACACATTCATAAGTTTTGGTACCGTGAACTTCGCCATCGGGAACAAACCACCCACCAATCGTCGCAGACGAAAACCTCAAATTTCCTCGTCAGACCTGTGTTACTTTAGCACAGCGAAATACGTGAATGTATTAACAAACGAAGGCGGTGGGAGATTTAGTACTACTG